>NW_020328246.1:0-30522 GCF_001858045.2 Oreochromis niloticus | reverse complement strand
GTGAAAATCGCCTTATTCGGCGAGACAGTGCGTTTCTCGCCTGAAACACATTATGGGTTTTCATTTTGTGAATAACTTGAAAATCTTTAGCTCAAACAGCTGCAAAACCTATTTCCCCAGCATGGAAATGCTGAATTCTATAAGGCCAAGCCTGAAATATGTGTGTCCGAGTCTCCTATCAAAAGTTACAGCTGTCTTTATGGACTTGGTGAAAATCGCCTTATTTCGGCGAGACAGTGCGTTTCTCGCCTGAAACACATTATGGGTTTTCATTTTGTGAATAACTTGAAAATCTTAGCTCAAACAGCTGCAAAACCTATTTCCCCAGCATGGAAATGCGAATTCTATAAGCCAAGCCTGAAATATGTGTGTCCGAGTCTCCTATCAAAAGTTACAGCTGTCTTTAGGACTTGGTGAAAATCGCCTTATTTGGCGAGACAGTGCGTTTCTGCCTGAAACACATTATGGTTTTCATTTTGTGAATAACTTGAAAATCTTAGCTCAAACAGCTGCAAAACCTATTTCCCCAGCATGGAAATGCTGAATTCTATAAGGCCAAGCCTGAAATATGTGTGTCCGAGTCTCCTATCAAAAGTTACAGCTGTCTTTATGGACTTGGTGAAAATCGCCTTATTTCGGCGAGACAGTGCGTTTCTCGCCTGAAACACATTATGGGTTTCATTTTGTGAATAACTTGAAAATCTTAGCTCAAACAGCTGCAAAACCTATTTCCCCAGCATGGAAATGCTGAATTCTATAAGGCCAAGCCTGAAATATGTGTGTCCGAGTCTCCTATCAAAAGTTACAGCTGTCTTTATGGACTTGGTGAAAATCGCCTTATTTCGGCGAGACAGTGCGTTTCTCGCCTGAAACACATTATGGGTTTCATTTTGTGAATAACTTGAAAATCTTAGCTCAAACAGCTGCAAAACCTATTTCCCCAGCATGGAAATGCTGAATTCTATAAGGCCAAGCCTGAAATATGTGTGTCCGAGTCTCCTATCAAAAGTTACAGCTGTCTTTATGGACTTGGTGAAAATCGCCTTATTTCGGCGAGACAGTGCGTTTCTCGCCTGAAACACATTATGGGTTTTCATTTTGTGAATAACTTGAAAATCTTAGCTCAAACAGCTGCAAAACCTATTTCCCCAGCATGGAAATGCTGAATTCTATAAGGCCAAGCCTGAAATATGTGTGTCCGAGTCTCCTATCAAAAGTTACAGCTGTCTTTATGGACTTGGTGAAAATCGCCTTATTTCGGCGAGACAGTGCGTTTCTCGCCTGAAACACATTATGGGTTTTCATTTTGTGAATAACTTGAAAATCTTAGCTCAAACAGCTGCAAAACCTATTTCCCCAGCATGGAAATGCTGAATTCTATAAGGCCAAGCCTGAAATATGTGTGTCCGAGTCTCCTATCAAAAGTTACAGCTGTCTTTATGGACTTGGTGAAAATCGCCTTATTTCGGCGAGACAGTGCGTTTCTCGCCTGAAACACATTATGGGTTTTCATTTTGTGAATAACTTGAAAATCTTAGCTCAAACAGCTGCAAAACCTATTTCCCCAGCATGGAAATGCTGAATTCTATAAGGCCAAGCCTGAAATATGTGTGTCCGAGTCTCCTATCAAAAGTTACAGCTGTCTTTATGGACTTGGTGAAAATCGCCTTATTTCGGCGAGACAGTGCGTTTCTCGCCTGAAACACATTATGGGTTTTCATTTTGTGAATAACTTGAAAATCTTAGCTCAAACAGCTGCAAAACCTATTTCCCCAGCATGGAAATGCTGAATTCTATAAGGCCAAGCCTGAAATATGTGTGTCCGAGTCTCCTATCAAAAGTTACAGCTGTCTTTATGGACTTGGTGAAAATCGCCTTATTTCGGCGAGACAGTGCGTTTCTCGCCTGAAACACATTATGGGTTTTCATTTTGTGAATAACTTGAAAATCTTAGCTCAAACAGCTGCAAAACCTATTTCCCCAGCATGGAAATGCTGAATTCTATAAGGCCAAGCCTGAAATATGTGTGTCCGAGTCTCCTATCAAAAGTTACAGCTGTCTTTATGGACTTGGTGAAAATCGCCTTATTTCGGCGAGACAGTGCGTTTCTCGCCTGAAACACATTATGGGTTTTCATTTTGTGAATAACTTGAAAATCTTAGCTCAAACAGCTGCAAAACCTATTTCCCAGCATGGAAATGCTGAATTCTATAAGGCCAAGCCTGAAATATGTGTGTCCGAGTCTCCTATCAAAAGTTACAGCTGTCTTTATGGACTTGGTGAAAATCGCCTTATTTCGGCGAGACAGTGCGTTTCTCGCCTGAAACACATTATGGGTTTTCATTTTGTGAATAACTTGAAAATCTTAGCTCAAACAGCTGCAAAACCTATTTCCCCAGCATGGAAATGCTGAATTCTATAAGGCCAAGCCTGAAATATGTGTGTCCGAGTCTCCTATCAAAAGTTACAGCTGTCTTTATGGACTTGGTGAAAATCGCCTTATTTCGGCGAGACAGTGCGTTTCTCGCCTGAAACACATTATGGGTTTTCATTTTGTGAATAACTTGAAAATCTTAGCTCAAACAGCTGCAAAACCTATTTCCCCAGCATGGAAATGCTGAATTCTATAAGGCCAAGCCTGAAATATGTGTGTCCGAGTCTCCTATCAAAAGTTACAGCTGTCTTTATGGACTTGGTGAAAATCGCCTTATTTCGGCGAGACAGTGCGTTTCTCGCCTGAAACACATTATGGGTTTTCATTTTGTGAATAACTTGAAAATCTTAGCTCAAACAGCTGCAAAACCTATTTCCCCAGCATGGAAATGCTGAATTCTATAAGGCCAAGCCTGAAATATGTGTGTCCGAGTCTCCTATCAAAAGTTACAGCTGTCTTTATGGACTTGGTGAAAATCGCCTTATTTCGGCGAGACAGTGCGTTTCTCGCCTGAAACACATTATGGGTTTTCATTTTGTGAATAACTTGAAAATCTTAGCTCAAACAGCTGCAAAACCTATTTCCCCAGCATGGAAATGCTGAATTCTATAAGGCCAAGCCTGAAATATGTGTGTCCGAGTCTCCTATCAAAAGTTACAGCTGTCTTTATGGACTTGGTGAAAATCGCCTTATTTCGGCGAGACAGTGCGTTTCTCGCCTGAAACACATTATGGGTTTTCATTTTGTGAATAACTTGAAAATCTTAGCTCAAACAGCTGCAAAACCTATTTCCCCAGCATGGAAATGCTGAATTCTATAAGGCCAAGCCTGAAATATGTGTGTCCGAGTCTCCTATCAAAAGTTACAGCTGTCTTTATGGACTTGGTGAAAATCGCCTTATTTCGGCGAGACAGTGCGTTTCTCGCCTGAAACACATTATGGTTTTCATTTTGTGAATAACTTGAAAATCTTAGCTCAAACAGCTGCAAAACCTATTTCCCCAGCATGGAAATGCTGAATTCTATAAGGCCAAGCCTGAAATATGTGTGTCCGAGTCTCCTATCAAAAGTTACAGCTGTCTTTATGGACTTGGTGAAAATCGCCTTATTTCGGCGAGACAGTGCGTTTCTCGCCTGAAACACATTATGGGTTTTCATTTTGTGAATAACTTGAAAATCTTAGCTCAAACAGCTGCAAAACCTATTTCCCCAGCATGGAAATGCTGAATTCTATAAGGCCAAGCCTGAAATATGTGTGTCCGAGTCTCCTATCAAAAGTTACAGCTGTCTTTATGGACTTGGTGAAAATCGCCTTATTTCGGCGAGACAGTGCGTTTCTCGCCTGAAACACATTATGGGTTTTCATTTTGTGAATAACTTGAAAATCTTAGCTCAAACAGCTGCAAAACCTATTTCCCCAGCATGGAAATGCTGAATTCTATAAGGCCAAGCCTGAAATATGTGTGTCCGAGTCTCCTATCAAAAGTTACAGCTGTCTTTATGGACTTGGTGAAAATCGCCTTATTTCGGCGAGACAGTGCGTTTCTCGCCTGAAACACATTATGGGTTTTCATTTTGTGAATAACTTGAAAATCTTAGCTCAAACAGCTGCAAAACCTATTTCCCCAGCATGGAAATGCTGAATTCTATAAGGCCAAGCCTGAAATATGTGTGTCCGAGTCTCCTATCAAAAGTTACAGCTGTCTTTATGGACTTGGTGAAAATCGCCTTATTTCGGCGAGACAGTGCGTTTCTCGCCTGAAACACATTATGGGTTTTCATTTTGTGAATAACTTGAAAATCTTAGCTCAAACAGCTGCAAAACCTATTTCCCCAGCATGGAAATGCTGAATTCTATAAGGCCAAGCCTGAAATATGTGTGTCCGAGTCTCCTATCAAAAGTTACAGCTGTCTTTATGGACTTGGTGAAAATCGCCTTATTTCGGCGAGACAGTGCGTTTCTCGCCTGAAACACATTATGGGTTTTCATTTTGTGAATAACTTGAAAATCTTAGCTCAAACAGCTGCAAAACCTATTTCCCCAGCATGGAAATGCTGAATTCTATAAGGCCAAGCCTGAAATATGTGTGTCCGAGTCTCCTATCAAAAGTTACAGCTGTCTTTATGGACTTGGTGAAAATCGCCTTATTTCGGCGAGACAGTGCGTTTCTCGCCTGAAACACATTATGGGTTTTCATTTTGTGAATAACTTGAAAATCTTAGCTCAAACAGCTGCAAAACCTATTTCCCCAGCATGGAAATGCTGAATTCTATAAGGCCAAGCCTGAAATATGTGTGTCCGAGTCTCCTATCAAAAGTTACAGCTGTCTTTATGGACTTGGTGAAAATCGCCTTATTTCGGCGAGACAGTGCGTTTCTCGCCTGAAACACATTATGGGTTTTCATTTTGTGAATAACTTGAAAATCTTAGCTCAAACAGCTGCAAAACCTATTTCCCCAGCATGGAAATGCTGAATTCTATAAGGCCAAGCCTGAAATATGTGTGTCCGAGTCTCCTATCAAAAGTTACAGCTGTCTTTATGGACTTGGTGAAAATCGCCTTATTTCGGCGAGACAGTGCGTTTCTCGCCTGAAACACATTATGGGTTTTCATTTTGTGAATAACTTGAAAATCTTAGCTCAAACAGCTGCAAAACCTATTTCCCCAGCATGGAAATGCTGAATTCTATAAGGCCAAGCCTGAAATATGTGTGTCCGAGTCTCCTATCAAAAGTTACAGCTGTCTTTATGGACTTGGTGAAAATCGCCTTATTTCGGCGAGACAGTGCGTTTCTCGCCTGAAACACATTATGGGTTTTCATTTTGTGAATAACTTGAAAATCTTAGCTCAAACAGCTGCAAAACCTATTTCCCCAGCATGGAAATGCTGAATTCTATAAGGCCAAGCCTGAAATATGTGTGTCCGAGTCTCCTATCAAAAGTTACAGCTGTCTTTATGGACTTGGTGAAAATCGCCTTATTTCGGCGAGACAGTGCGTTTCTCGCCTGAAACACATTATGGGTTTTCATTTTGTGAATAACTTGAAAATCTTAGCTCAAACAGCTGCAAAACCTATTTCCCCAGCATGGAAATGCTGAATTCTATAAGGCCAAGCCTGAAATATGTGTGTCCGAGTCTCCTATCAAAAGTTACAGCTGTCTTTATGGACTTGGTGAAAATCGCCTTATTTCGGCGAGACAGTGCGTTTCTCGCCTGAAACACATTATGGGTTTTCATTTTGTGAATAACTTGAAAATCTTAGCTCAAACAGCTGCAAAACCTATTTCCCCAGCATGGAAATGCTGAATTCTATAAGGCCAAGCCTGAAATATGTGTGTCCGAGTCTCCTATCAAAAGTTACAGCTGTCTTTATGGACTTGGTGAAAATCGCCTTATTTCGGCGAGACAGTGCGTTTCTCGCCTGAAACACATTATGGGTTTTCATTTTGTGAATAACTTGAAAATCTTAGCTCAAACAGCTGCAAAACCTATTTCCCCAGCATGGAAATGCTGAATTCTATAAGGCCAAGCCTGAAATATGTGTGTCCGAGTCTCCTATCAAAAGTTACAGCTGTCTTTATGGACTTGGTGAAAATCGCCTTATTTCGGCGAGACAGTGCGTTTCTCGCCTGAAACACATTATGGGTTTTCATTTTGTGAATAACTTGAAAATCTTAGCTCAAACAGCTGCAAAACCTATTTCCCCAGCATGGAAATGCTGAATTCTATAAGGCCAAGCCTGAAATATGTGTGTCCGAGTCTCCTATCAAAAGTTACAGCTGTCTTTATGGACTTGGTGAAAATCGCCTTATTTCGGCGAGACAGTGCGTTTCTCGCCTGAAACACATTATGGGTTTTCATTTTGTGAATAACTTGAAAATCTTAGCTCAAACAGCTGCAAAACCTATTTCCCCAGCATGGAAATGCTGAATTCTATAAGGCCAAGCCTGAAATATGTGTGTCCGAGTCTCCTATCAAAAGTTACAGCTGTCTTTATGGACTTGGTGAAAATCGCCTTATTTCGGCGAGACAGTGCGTTTCTCGCCTGAAACACATTATGGGTTTTCATTTTGTGAATAACTTGAAAATCTTAGCTCAAACAGCTGCAAAACCTATTTCCCCAGCATGGAAATGCTGAATTCTATAAGGCCAAGCCTGAAATATGTGTGTCCGAGTCTCCTATCAAAAGTTACAGCTGTCTTTATGGACTTGGTGAAAATCGCCTTATTTCGGCGAGACAGTGCGTTTCTCGCCTGAAACACATTATGGGTTTTCATTTTGTGAATAACTTGAAAATCTTAGCTCAAACAGCTGCAAAACCTATTTCCCCAGCATGGAAATGCTGAATTCTATAAGGCCAAGCCTGAAATATGTGTGTCCGAGTCTCCTATCAAAAGTTACAGCTGTCTTTATGGACTTGGTGAAAATCGCCTTATTTCGGCGAGACAGTGCGTTTCTCGCCTGAAACACATTATGGGTTTTCATTTTGTGAATAACTTGAAAATCTTAGCTCAAACAGCTGCAAAACCTATTTCCCCAGCATGGAAATGCTGAATTCTATAAGGCCAAGCCTGAAATATGTGTGTCCGAGTCTCCTATCAAAAGTTACAGCTGTCTTTATGGACTTGGTGAAAATCGCCTTATTTCGGCGAGACAGTGCGTTTCTCGCCTGAAACACATTATGGGTTTTCATTTTGTGAATAACTTGAAAATCTTAGCTCAAACAGCTGCAAAACCTATTTCCCCAGCATGGAAATGCTGAATTCTATAAGGCCAAGCCTGAAATATGTGTGTCCGAGTCTCCTATCAAAAGTTACAGCTGTCTTTATGGACTTGGTGAAAATCGCCTTATTTCGGCGAGACAGTGCGTTTCTCGCCTGAAACACATTATGGGTTTTCATTTTGTGAATAACTTGAAAATCTTAGCTCAAACAGCTGCAAAACCTATTTCCCCAGCATGGAAATGCTGAATTCTATAAGGCCAAGCCTGAAATATGTGTGTCCGAGTCTCCTATCAAAAGTTACAGCTGTCTTTATGGACTTGGTGAAAATCGCCTTATTTCGGCGAGACAGTGCGTTTCTCGCCTGAAACACATTATGGGTTTTCATTTTGTGAATAACTTGAAAATCTTAGCTCAAACAGCTGCAAAACCTATTTCCCCAGCATGGAAATGCTGAATTCTATAAGGCCAAGCCTGAAATATGTGTGTCCGAGTCTCCTATCAAAAGTTACAGCTGTCTTTATGGACTTGGTGAAAATCGCCTTATTTCGGCGAGACAGTGCGTTTCTCGCCTGAAACACATTATGGGTTTTCATTTTGTGAATAACTTGAAAATCTTAGCTCAAACAGCTGCAAAACCTATTTCCCCAGCATGGAAATGCTGAATTCTATAAGGCCAAGCCTGAAATATGTGTGTCCGAGTCTCCTATCAAAAGTTACAGCTGTCTTTATGGACTTGGTGAAAATCGCCTTATTTCGGCGAGACAGTGCGTTTCTCGCCTGAAACACATTATGGGTTTTCATTTTGTGAATAACTTGAAAATCTTAGCTCAAACAGCTGCAAAACCTATTTCCCCAGCATGGAAATGCTGAATTCTATAAGGCCAAGCCTGAAATATGTGTGTCCGAGTCTCCTATCAAAAGTTACAGCTGTCTTTATGGACTTGGTGAAAATCGCCTTATTTCGGCGAGACAGTGCGTTTCTCGCCTGAAACACATTATGGGTTTTCATTTTGTGAATAACTTGAAAATCTTAGCTCAAACAGCTGCAAAACCTATTTCCCCAGCATGGAAATGCTGAATTCTATAAGGCCAAGCCTGAAATATGTGTGTCCGAGTCTCCTATCAAAAGTTACAGCTGTCTTTATGGACTTGGTGAAAATCGCCTTATTTCGGCGAGACAGTGCGTTTCTCGCCTGAAACACATTATGGGTTTTCATTTTGTGAATAACTTGAAAATCTTAGCTCAAACAGCTGCAAAACCTATTTCCCCAGCATGGAAATGCTGAATTCTATAAGGCCAAGCCTGAAATATGTGTGTCCGAGTCTCCTATCAAAAGTTACAGCTGTCTTTATGGACTTGGTGAAAATCGCCTTATTTCGGCGAGACAGTGCGTTTCTCGCCTGAAACACATTATGGGTTTTCATTTTGTGAATAACTTGAAAATCTTAGCTCAAACAGCTGCAAAACCTATTTCCCCAGCATGGAAATGCTGAATTCTATAAGGCCAAGCCTGAAATATGTGTGTCCGAGTCTCCTATCAAAAGTTACAGCTGTCTTTATGGACTTGGTGAAAATCGCCTTATTTCGGCGAGACAGTGCGTTTCTCGCCTGAAACACATTATGGGTTTTCATTTTGTGAATAACTTGAAAATCTTAGCTCAAACAGCTGCAAAACCTATTTCCCCAGCATGGAAATGCTGAATTCTATAAGGCCAAGCCTGAAATATGTGTGTCCGAGTCTCCTATCAAAAGTTACAGCTGTCTTTATGGACTTGGTGAAAATCGCCTTATTTCGGCGAGACAGTGCGTTTCTCGCCTGAAACACATTATGGGTTTTCATTTTGTGAATAACTTGAAAATCTTAGCTCAAACAGCTGCAAAACCTATTTCCCCAGCATGGAAATGCTGAATTCTATAAGGCCAAGCCTGAAATATGTGTGTCCGAGTCTCCTATCAAAAGTTACAGCTGTCTTTATGGACTTGGTGAAAATCGCCTTATTTCGGCGAGACAGTGCGTTTCTCGCCTGAAACACATTATGGGTTTTCATTTTGTGAATAACTTGAAAATCTTAGCTCAAACAGCTGCAAAACCTATTTCCCCAGCATGGAAATGCTGAATTCTATAAGGCCAAGCCTGAAATATGTGTGTCCGAGTCTCCTATCAAAAGTTACAGCTGTCTTTATGGACTTGGTGAAAATCGCCTTATTTCGGCGAGACAGTGCGTTTCTCGCCTGAAACACATTATGGGTTTTCATTTTGTGAATAACTTGAAAATCTTAGCTCAAACAGCTGCAAAACCTATTTCCCCAGCATGGAAATGCTGAATTCTATAAGGCCAAGCCTGAAATATGTGTGTCCGAGTCTCCTATCAAAAGTTACAGCTGTCTTTATGGACTTGGTGAAAATCGCCTTATTTCGGCGAGACAGTGCGTTTCTCGCCTGAAACACATTATGGGTTTTCATTTTGTGAATAACTTGAAAATCTTAGCTCAAACAGCTGCAAAACCTATTTCCCCAGCATGGAAATGCTGAATTCTATAAGGCCAAGCCTGAAATATGTGTGTCCGAGTCTCCTATCAAAAGTTACAGCTGTCTTTATGGACTTGGTGAAAATCGCCTTATTTCGGCGAGACAGTGCGTTTCTCGCCTGAAACACATTATGGGTTTTCATTTTGTGAATAACTTGAAAATCTTAGCTCAAACAGCTGCAAAACCTATTTCCCCAGCATGGAAATGCTGAATTCTATAAGGCCAAGCCTGAAATATGTGTGTCCGAGTCTCCTATCAAAAGTTACAGCTGTCTTTATGGACTTGGTGAAAATCGCCTTATTTCGGCGAGACAGTGCGTTTCTCGCCTGAAACACATTATGGGTTTTCATTTTGTGAATAACTTGAAAATCTTAGCTCAAACAGCTGCAAAACCTATTTCCCCAGCATGGAAATGCTGAATTCTATAAGGCCAAGCCTGAAATATGTGTGTCCGAGTCTCCTATCAAAAGTTACAGCTGTCTTTATGGACTTGGTGAAAATCGCCTTATTTCGGCGAGACAGTGCGTTTCTCGCCTGAAACACATTATGGGTTTTCATTTTGTGAATAACTTGAAAATCTTAGCTCAAACAGCTGCAAAACCTATTTCCCCAGCATGGAAATGCTGAATTCTATAAGGCCAAGCCTGAAATATGTGTGTCCGAGTCTCCTATCAAAAGTTACAGCTGTCTTTATGGACTTGGTGAAAATCGCCTTATTTCGGCGAGACAGTGCGTTTCTCGCCTGAAACACATTATGGGTTTTCATTTTGTGAATAACTTGAAAATCTTAGCTCAAACAGCTGCAAAACCTATTTCCCCAGCATGGAAATGCTGAATTCTATAAGGCCAAGCCTGAAATATGTGTGTCCGAGTCTCCTATCAAAAGTTACAGCTGTCTTTATGGACTTGGTGAAAATCGCCTTATTTCGGCGAGACAGTGCGTTTCTCGCCTGAAACACATTATGGGTTTTCATTTTGTGAATAACTTGAAAATCTTAGCTCAAACAGCTGCAAAACCTATTTCCCCAGCATGGAAATGCTGAATTCTATAAGGCCAAGCCTGAAATATGTGTGTCCGAGTCTCCTATCAAAAGTTACAGCTGTCTTTATGGACTTGGTGAAAATCGCCTTATTTCGGCGAGACAGTGCGTTTCTCGCCTGAAACACATTATGGGTTTTCATTTTGTGAATAACTTGAAAATCTTAGCTCAAACAGCTGCAAAACCTATTTCCCCAGCATGGAAATGCTGAATTCTATAAGGCCAAGCCTGAAATATGTGTGTCCGAGTCTCCTATCAAAAGTTACAGCTGTCTTTATGGACTTGGTGAAAATCGCCTTATTTCGGCGAGACAGTGCGTTTCTCGCCTGAAACACATTATGGGTTTTCATTTTGTGAATAACTTGAAAATCTTAGCTCAAACAGCTGCAAAACCTATTTCCCCAGCATGGAAATGCTGAATTCTATAAGGCCAAGCCTGAAATATGTGTGTCCGAGTCTCCTATCAAAAGTTACAGCTGTCTTTATGGACTTGGTGAAAATCGCCTTATTTCGGCGAGACAGTGCGTTTCTCGCCTGAAACACATTATGGGTTTTCATTTTGTGAATAACTTGAAAATCTTAGCTCAAACAGCTGCAAAACCTATTTCCCCAGCATGGAAATGCTGAATTCTATAAGGCCAAGCCTGAAATATGTGTGTCCGAGTCTCCTATCAAAAGTTACAGCTGTCTTTATGGACTTGGTGAAAATCGCCTTATTTCGGCGAGACAGTGCGTTTCTCGCCTGAAACACATTATGGGTTTTCATTTTGTGAATAACTTGAAAATCTTAGCTCAAACAGCTGCAAAACCTATTTCCCCAGCATGGAAATGCTGAATTCTATAAGGCCAAGCCTGAAATATGTGTGTCCGAGTCTCCTATCAAAAGTTACAGCTGTCTTTATGGACTTGGTGAAAATCGCCTTATTTCGGCGAGACAGTGCGTTTCTCGCCTGAAACACATTATGGGTTTTCATTTTGTGAATAACTTGAAAATCTTAGCTCAAACAGCTGCAAAACCTATTTCCCCAGCATGGAAATGCTGAATTCTATAAGGCCAAGCCTGAAATATGTGTGTCCGAGTCTCCTATCAAAAGTTACAGCTGTCTTTATGGACTTGGTGAAAATCGCCTTATTTCGGCGAGACAGTGCGTTTCTCGCCTGAAACACATTATGGGTTTTCATTTTGTGAATAACTTGAAAATCTTAGCTCAAACAGCTGCAAAACCTATTTCCCCAGCATGGAAATGCTGAATTCTATAAGGCCAAGCCTGAAATATGTGTGTCCGAGTCTCCTATCAAAAGTTACAGCTGTCTTTATGGACTTGGTGAAAATCGCCTTATTTCGGCGAGACAGTGCGTTTCTCGCCTGAAACACATTATGGGTTTTCATTTTGTGAATAACTTGAAAATCTTAGCTCAAACAGCTGCAAAACCTATTTCCCCAGCATGGAAATGCTGAATTCTATAAGGCCAAGCCTGAAATATGTGTGTCCGAGTCTCCTATCAAAAGTTACAGCTGTCTTTATGGACTTGGTGAAAATCGCCTTATTTCGGCGAGACAGTGCGTTTCTCGCCTGAAACACATTATGGGTTTTCATTTTGTGAATAACTTGAAAATCTTAGCTCAAACAGCTGCAAAACCTATTTCCCCAGCATGGAAATGCTGAATTCTATAAGGCCAAGCCTGAAATATGTGTGTCCGAGTCTCCTATCAAAAGTTACAGCTGTCTTTATGGACTTGGTGAAAATCGCCTTATTTCGGCGAGACAGTGCGTTTCTCGCCTGAAACACATTATGGGTTTTCATTTTGTGAATAACTTGAAAATCTTAGCTCAAACAGCTGCAAAACCTATTTCCCCAGCATGGAAATGCTGAATTCTATAAGGCCAAGCCTGAAATATGTGTGTCCGAGTCTCCTATCAAAAGTTACAGCTGTCTTTATGGACTTGGTGAAAATCGCCTTATTTCGGCGAGACAGTGCGTTTCTCGCCTGAAACACATTATGGGTTTTCATTTTGTGAATAACTTGAAAATCTTAGCTCAAACAGCTGCAAAACCTATTTCCCCAGCATGGAAATGCTGAATTCTATAAGGCCAAGCCTGAAATATGTGTGTCCGAGTCTCCTATCAAAAGTTACAGCTGTCTTTATGGACTTGGTGAAAATCGCCTTATTTCGGCGAGACAGTGCGTTTCTCGCCTGAAACACATTATGGGTTTTCATTTTGTGAATAACTTGAAAATCTTAGCTCAAACAGCTGCAAAACCTATTTCCCCAGCATGGAAATGCTGAATTCTATAAGGCCAAGCCTGAAATATGTGTGTCCGAGTCTCCTATCAAAAGTTACAGCTGTCTTTATGGACTTGGTGAAAATCGCCTTATTTCGGCGAGACAGTGCGTTTCTCGCCTGAAACACATTATGGGTTTTCATTTTGTGAATAACTTGAAAATCTTAGCTCAAACAGCTGCAAAACCTATTTCCCCAGCATGGAAATGCTGAATTCTATAAGGCCAAGCCTGAAATATGTGTGTCCGAGTCTCCTATCAAAAGTTACAGCTGTCTTTATGGACTTGGTGAAAATCGCCTTATTTCGGCGAGACAGTGCGTTTCTCGCCTGAAACACATTATGGGTTTTCATTTTGTGAATAACTTGAAAATCTTAGCTCAAACAGCTGCAAAACCTATTTCCCCAGCATGGAAATGCTGAATTCTATAAGGCCAAGCCTGAAATATGTGTGTCCGAGTCTCCTATCAAAAGTTACAGCTGTCTTTATGGACTTGGTGAAAATCGCCTTATTTCGGCGAGACAGTGCGTTTCTCGCCTGAAACACATTATGGGTTTTCATTTTGTGAATAACTTGAAAATCTTAGCTCAAACAGCTGCAAAACCTATTTCCCCAGCATGGAAATGCTGAATTCTATAAGGCCAAGCCTGAAATATGTGTGTCCGAGTCTCCTATCAAAAGTTACAGCTGTCTTTATGGACTTGGTGAAAATCGCCTTATTTCGGCGAGACAGTGCGTTTCTCGCCTGAAACACATTATGGGTTTTCATTTTGTGAATAACTTGAAAATCTTAGCTCAAACAGCTGCAAAACCTATTTCCCCAGCATGGAAATGCTGAATTCTATAAGGCCAAGCCTGAAATATGTGTGTCCGAGTCTCCTATCAAAAGTTACAGCTGTCTTTATGGACTTGGTGAAAATCGCCTTATTTCGGCGAGACAGTGCGTTTCTCGCCTGAAACACATTATGGGTTTTCATTTTGTGAATAACTTGAAAATCTTAGCTCAAACAGCTGCAAAACCTATTTCCCCAGCATGGAAATGCTGAATTCTATAAGGCCAAGCCTGAAATATGTGTGTCCGAGTCTCCTATCAAAAGTTACAGCTGTCTTTATGGACTTGGTGAAAATCGCCTTATTTCGGCGAGACAGTGCGTTTCTCGCCTGAAACACATTATGGGTTTTCATTTTGTGAATAACTTGAAAATCTTAGCTCAAACAGCTGCAAAACCTATTTCCCCAGCATGGAAATGCTGAATTCTATAAGGCCAAGCCTGAAATATGTGTGTCCGAGTCTCCTATCAAAAGTTACAGCTGTCTTTATGGACTTGGTGAAAATCGCCTTATTTCGGCGAGACAGTGCGTTTCTCGCCTGAAACACATTATGGGTTTTCATTTTGTGAATAACTTGAAAATCTTAGCTCAAACAGCTGCAAAACCTATTTCCCCAGCATGGAAATGCTGAATTCTATAAGGCCAAGCCTGAAATATGTGTGTCCGAGTCTCCTATCAAAAGTTACAGCTGTCTTTATGGACTTGGTGAAAATCGCCTTATTTCGGCGAGACAGTGCGTTTCTCGCCTGAAACACATTATGGGTTTTCATTTTGTGAATAACTTGAAAATCTTAGCTCAAACAGCTGCAAAACCTATTTCCCCAGCATGGAAATGCTGAATTCTATAAGGCCAAGCCTGAAATATGTGTGTCCGAGTCTCCTATCAAAAGTTACAGCTGTCTTTATGGACTTGGTGAAAATCGCCTTATTTCGGCGAGACAGTGCGTTTCTCGCCTGAAACACATTATGGGTTTTCATTTTGTGAATAACTTGAAAATCTTAGCTCAAACAGCTGCAAAACCTATTTCCCCAGCATGGAAATGCTGAATTCTATAAGGCCAAGCCTGAAATATGTGTGTCCGAGTCTCCTATCAAAAGTTACAGCTGTCTTTATGGACTTGGTGAAAATCGCCTTATTTCGGCGAGACAGTGCGTTTCTCGCCTGAAACACATTATGGGTTTTCATTTTGTGAATAACTTGAAAATCTTAGCTCAAACAGCTGCAAAACCTATTTCCCCAGCATGGAAATGCTGAATTCTATAAGGCCAAGCCTGAAATATGTGTGTCCGAGTCTCCTATCAAAAGTTACAGCTGTCTTTATGGACTTGGTGAAAATCGCCTTATTTCGGCGAGACAGTGCGTTTCTCGCCTGAAACACATTATGGGTTTTCATTTGTGAATAACTTGAAAATCTTAGCTCAAACAGCTGCAAAACCTATTTCCCAGCATGGAAATGCTGAATTCTATAAGGCCAAGCCTGAAATATGTGTGTCCGAGTCTCCTATCAAAAGTTACAGCTGTCTTTATGGACTTGGTGAAAATCGCCTTATTTCGGCGAGACAGTGCGTTTCTCGCCTGAAACACATTATGGGTTTTCATTTTGTGAATAACTTGAAAATCTTAGCTCAAACAGCTGCAAAACCTATTTCCCCAGCATGGAAATGCTGAATTCTATAAGGCCAAGCCTGAAATATGTGTGTCCGAGTCTCCTATCAAAAGTTACAGCTGTCTTTATGGACTTGGTGAAAATCGCCTTATTTCGGCGAGACAGTGCGTTTCTCGCCTGAAACACATTATGGGTTTTCATTTTGTGAATAACTTGAAAATCTTAGCTCAAACAGCTGCAAAACCTATTTCCCCAGCATGGAAATGCTGAATTCTATAAGGCCAAGCCTGAAATATGTGTGTCCGAGTCTCCTATCAAAAGTTACAGCTGTCTTTATGGACTTGGTGAAAATCGCCTTATTTCGGCGAGACAGTGCGTTTCTCGCCTGAAACACATTATGGGTTTTCATTTTGTGAATAACTTGAAAATCTTAGCTCAAACAGCTGCAAAACCTATTTCCCAGCATGGAAATGCTGAATTCTATAAGGCCAAGCCTGAAATATGTGTGTCCGAGTCTCCTATCAAAAGTTACAGCTGTCTTTATGGACTTGGTGAAAATCGCCTTATTTCGGCGAGACAGTGCGTTTCTCGCCTGAAACACATTATGGGTTTTCATTTTGTGAATAACTTGAAAATCTTAGCTCAAACAGCTGCAAAACCTATTTCCCCAGCATGGAAATGCTGAATTCTATAAGGCCAAGCCTGAAATATGTGTGTCCGAGTCTCCTATCAAAAGTTACAGCTGTCTTTATGGACTTGGTGAAAATCGCCTTATTTCGGCGAGACAGTGCGTTTCTCGCCTGAAACACATTATGGGTTTTCATTTTGTGAATAACTTGAAAATCTTAGCTCAAACAGCTGCAAAACCTATTTCCCAGCATGGAAATGCTGAATTCTATAAGGCCAAGCCTGAAATATGTGTGTCCGAGTCTCCTATCAAAAGTTACAGCTGTCTTTATGGACTTGGTGAAAATCGCCTTATTTCGGCGAGACAGTGCGTTTCTCGCCTGAAACACATTATGGGTTTTCATTTTGTGAATAACTTGAAAATCTTAGCTCAAACAGCTGCAAAACCTATTTCCCCAGCATGGAAATGCTGAATTCTATAAGGCCAAGCCTGAAATATGTGTGTCCGAGTCTCCTATCAAAAGTTACAGCTGTCTTTATGGACTTGGTGAAAATCGCCTTATTTCGGCGAGACAGTGCGTTTCTCGCCTGAAACACATTATGGGTTTTCATTTTGTGAATAACTTGAAAATCTTAGCTCAAACAGCTGCAAAACCTATTTCCCAGCATGGAAATGCTGAATTCTATAAGGCCAAGCCTGAAATATGTGTGTCCGAGTCTCCTATCAAAAGTTACAGCTGTCTTTATGGACTTGGTGAAAATCGCCTTATTTCGGCGAGACAGTGCGTTTCTCGCCTGAAACACATTATGGGTTTTCATTTTGTGAATAACTTGAAAATCTTAGCTCAAACAGCTGCAAAACCTATTTCCCCAGCATGGAAATGCTGAATTCTATAAGGCCAAGCCTGAAATATGTGTGTCCGAGTCTCCTATCAAAAGTTACAGCTGTCTTTATGGACTTGGTGAAAATCGCCTTATTTCGGCGAGACAGTGCGTTTCTCGCCTGAAACACATTATGGGTTTTCATTTTGTGAATAACTTGAAAATCTTAGCTCAAACAGCTGCAAAACCTATTTCCCCAGCATGGAAATGCTGAATTCTATAAGGCCAAGCCTGAAATATGTGTGTCCGAGTCTCCTATCAAAAGTTACAGCTGTCTTTATGGACTTGGTGAAAATCGCCTTATTTCGGCGAGACAGTGCGTTTCTCGCCTGAAACACATTATGGGTTTTCATTTTGTGAATAACTTGAAAATCTTAGCTCAAACAGCTGCAAAACCTATTTCCCCAGCATGGAAATGCTGAATTCTATAAGGCCAAGCCTGAAATATGTGTGTCCGAGTCTCCTATCAAAAGTTACAGCTGTCTTTATGGACTTGGTGAAAATCGCCTTATTTCGGCGAGACAGTGCGTTTCTCGCCTGAAACACATTATGGGTTTTCATTTTGTGAATAACTTGAAAATCTTAGCTCAAACAGCTGCAAAACCTATTTCCCCAGCATGGAAATGCTGAATTCTATAAGGCCAAGCCTGAAATATGTGTGTCCGAGTCTCCTATCAAAAGTTACAGCTGTCTTTATGGACTTGGTGAAAATCGCCTTATTTCGGCGAGACAGTGCGTTTCTCGCCTGAAACACATTATGGGTTTTCATTTTGTGAATAACTTGAAAATCTTAGCTCAAACAGCTGCAAAACCTATTTCCCCAGCATGGAAATGCTGAATTCTATAAGGCCAAGCCTGAAATATGTGTGTCCGAGTCTCCTATCAAAAGTTACAGCTGTCTTTATGGACTTGGTGAAAATCGCCTTATTTCGGCGAGACAGTGCGTTTCTCGCCTGAAACACATTATGGGTTTTCATTTTGTGAATAACTTGAAAATCTTAGCTCAAACAGCTGCAAAACCTATTTCCCCAGCATGGAAATGCTGAATTCTATAAGGCCAAGCCTGAAATATGTGTGTCCGAGTCTCCTATCAAAAGTTACAGCTGTCTTTATGGACTTGGTGAAAATCGCCTTATTTCGGCGAGACAGTGCGTTTCTCGCCTGAAACACATTATGGGTTTTCATTTTGTGAATAACTTGAAAATCTTAGCTCAAACAGCTGCAAAACCTATTTCCCCAGCATGGAAATGCTGAATTCTATAAGGCCAAGCCTGAAATATGTGTGTCCGAGTCTCCTATCAAAAGTTACAGCTGTCTTTATGGACTTGGTGAAAATCGCCTTATTTCGGCGAGACAGTGCGTTTCTCGCCTGAAACACATTATGGGTTTTCATTTTGTGAATAACTTGAAAATCTTAGCTCAAACAGCTGCAAAACCTATTTCCCCAGCATGGAAATGCTGAATTCTATAAGGCCAAGCCTGAAATATGTGTGTCCGAGTCTCCTATCAAAAGTTACAGCTGTCTTTATGGACTTGGTGAAAATCGCCTTATTTCGGCGAGACAGTGCGTTTCTCGCCTGAAACACATTATGGGTTTTCATTTTGTGAATAACTTGAAAATCTTAGCTCAAACAGCTGCAAAACCTATTTCCCCAGCATGGAAATGCTGAATTCTATAAGGCCAAGCCTGAAATATGTGTGTCCGAGTCTCCTATCAAAAGTTACAGCTGTCTTTATGGACTTGGTGAAAATCGCCTTATTTCGGCGAGACAGTGCGTTTCTCGCCTGAAACACATTATGGGTTTTCATTTTGTGAATAACTTGAAAATCTTAGCTCAAACAGCTGCAAAACCTATTTCCCCAGCATGGAAATGCTGAATTCTATAAGGCCAAGCCTGAAATATGTGTGTCCGAGTCTCCTATCAAAAGTTACAGCTGTCTTTATGGACTTGGTGAAAATCGCCTTATTTCGGCGAGACAGTGCGTTTCTCGCCTGAAACACATTATGGGTTTTCATTTTGTGAATAACTTGAAAATCTTAGCTCAAACAGCTGCAAAACCTATTTCCCCAGCATGGAAATGCTGAATTCTATAAGGCCAAGCCTGAAATATGTGTGTCCGAGTCTCCTATCAAAAGTTACAGCTGTCTTTATGGACTTGGTGAAAATCGCCTTATTTCGGCGAGACAGTGCGTTTCTCGCCTGAAACACATTATGGGTTTTCATTTTGTGAATAACTTGAAAATCTTAGCTCAAACAGCTGCAAAACCTATTTCCCCAGCATGGAAATGCTGAATTCTATAAGGCCAAGCCTGAAATATGTGTGTCCGAGTCTCCTATCAAAAGTTACAGCTGTCTTTATGGACTTGGTGAAAATCGCCTTATTTCGGCGAGACAGTGCGTTTCTCGCCTGAAACACATTATGGGTTTTCATTTTGTGAATAACTTGAAAATCTTAGCTCAAACAGCTGCAAAACCTATTTCCCCAGCATGGAAATGCTGAATTCTATAAGGCCAAGCCTGAAATATGTGTGTCCGAGTCTCCTATCAAAAGTTACAGCTGTCTTTATGGACTTGGTGAAAATCGCCTTATTTCGGCGAGACAGTGCGTTTCTCGCCTGAAACACATTATGGGTTTTCATTTTGTGAATAACTTGAAAATCTTAGCTCAAACAGCTGCAAAACCTATTTCCCCAGCATGGAAATGCTGAATTCTATAAGGCCAAGCCTGAAATATGTGTGTCCGAGTCTCCTATCAAAAGTTACAGCTGTCTTTATGGACTTGGTGAAAATCGCCTTATTTCGGCGAGACAGTGCGTTTCTCGCCTGAAACACATTATGGGTTTTCATTTTGTGAATAACTTGAAAATCTTAGCTCAAACAGCTGCAAAACCTATTTCCCCAGCATGGAAATGCTGAATTCTATAAGGCCAAGCCTGAAATATGTGTGTCCGAGTCTCCTATCAAAAGTTACAGCTGTCTTTATGGACTTGGTGAAAATCGCCTTATTTCGGCGAGACAGTGCGTTTCTCGCCTGAAACACATTATGGGTTTTCATTTTGTGAATAACTTGAAAATCTTAGCTCAAACAGCTGCAAAACCTATTTCCCCAGCATGGAAATGCTGAATTCTATAAGGCCAAGCCTGAAATATGTGTGTCCGAGTCTCCTATCAAAAGTTACAGCTGTCTTTATGGACTTGGTGAAAATCGCCTTATTTCGGCGAGACAGTGCGTTTCTCGCCTGAAACACATTATGGGTTTTCATTTTGTGAATAACTTGAAAATCTTAGCTCAAACAGCTGCAAAACCTATTTCCCCAGCATGGAAATGCTGAATTCTATAAGGCCAAGCCTGAAATATGTGTGTCCGAGTCTCCTATCAAAAGTTACAGCTGTCTTTATGGACTTGGTGAAAATCGCCTTATTTCGGCGAGACAGTGCGTTTCTCGCCTGAAACACATTATGGGTTTTCATTTTGTGAATAACTTGAAAATCTTAGCTCAAACAGCTGCAAAACCTATTTCCCCAGCATGGAAATGCTGAATTCTATAAGGCCAAGCCTGAAATATGTGTGTCCGAGTCTCCTATCAAAAGTTACAGCTGTCTTTATGGACTTGGTGAAAATCGCCTTATTTCGGCGAGACAGTGCGTTTCTCGCCTGAAACACATTATGGGTTTTCATTTTGTGAATAACTTGAAAATCTTAGCTCAAACAGCTGCAAAACCTATTTCCCCAGCATGGAAATGCTGAATTCTATAAGGCCAAGCCTGAAATATGTGTGTCCGAGTCTCCTATCAAAAGTTACAGCTGTCTTTATGGACTTGGTGAAAATCGCCTTATTTCGGCGAGACAGTGCGTTTCTCGCCTGAAACACATTATGGGTTTTCATTTTGTGAATAACTTGAAAATCTTAGCTCAAACAGCTGCAAAACCTATTTCCCCAGCATGGAAATGCTGAATTCTATAAGGCCAAGCCTGAAATATGTGTGTCCGAGTCTCCTATCAAAAGTTACAGCTGTCTTTATGGACTTGGTGAAAATCGCCTTATTTCGGCGAGACAGTGCGTTTCTCGCCTGAAACACATTATGGGTTTTCATTTTGTGAATAACTTGAAAATCTTAGCTCAAACAGCTGCAAAACCTATTTCCCCAGCATGGAAATGCTGAATTCTATAAGGCCAAGCCTGAAATATGTGTGTCCGAGTCTCCTATCAAAAGTTACAGCTGTCTTTATGGACTTGGTGAAAATCGCCTTATTTCGGCGAGACAGTGCGTTTCTCGCCTGAAACACATTATGGGTTTTCATTTTGTGAATAACTTGAAAATCTTAGCTCAAACAGCTGCAAAACCTATTTCCCCAGCATGGAAATGCTGAATTCTATAAGGCCAAGCCTGAAATATGTGTGTCCGAGTCTCCTATCAAAAGTTACAGCTGTCTTTATGGACTTGGTGAAAATCGCCTTATTTCGGCGAGACAGTGCGTTTCTCGCCTGAAACACATTATGGGTTTTCATTTTGTGAATAACTTGAAAATCTTAGCTCAAACAGCTGCAAAACCTATTTCCCCAGCATGGAAATGCTGAATTCTATAAGGCCAAGCCTGAAATATGTGTGTCCGAGTCTCCTATCAAAAGTTACAGCTGTCTTTATGGACTTGGTGAAAATCGCCTTATTTCGGCGAGACAGTGCGTTTCTCGCCTGAAACACATTATGGGTTTTCATTTTGTGAATAACTTGAAAATCTTAGCTCAAACAGCTGCAAAACCTATTTCCCCAGCATGGAAATGCTGAATTCTATAAGGCCAAGCCTGAAATATGTGTGTCCGAGTCTCCTATCAAAAGTTACAGCTGTCTTTATGGACTTGGTGAAAATCGCCTTATTTCGGCGAGACAGTGCGTTTCTCGCCTGAAACACATTATGGGTTTTCATTTTGTGAATAACTTGAAAATCTTAGCTCAAACAGCTGCAAAACCTATTTCCCCAGCATGGAAATGCTGAATTCTATAAGGCCAAGCCTGAAATATGTGTGTCCGAGTCTCCTATCAAAAGTTACAGCTGTCTTTATGGACTTGGTGAAAATCGCCTTATTTCGGCGAGACAGTGCGTTTCTCGCCTGAAACACATTATGGGTTTTCATTTTGTGAATAACTTGAAAATCTTAGCTCAAACAGCTGCAAAACCTATTTCCCCAGCATGGAAATGCTGAATTCTATAAGGCCAAGCCTGAAATATGTGTGTCCGAGTCTCCTATCAAAAGTTACAGCTGTCTTTATGGACTTGGTGAAAATCGCCTTATTTCGGCGAGACAGTGCGTTTCTCGCCTGAAACACATTATGGGTTTTCATTTTGTGAATAACTTGAAAATCTTAGCTCAAACAGCTGCAAAACCTATTTCCCCAGCATGGAAATGCTGAATTCTATAAGGCCAAGCCTGAAATATGTGTGTCCGAGTCTCCTATCAAAAGTTACAGCTGTCTTTATGGACTTGGTGAAAATCGCCTTATTTCGGCGAGACAGTGCGTTTCTCGCCTGAAACACATTATGGGTTTTCATTTTGTGAATAACTTGAAAATCTTAGCTCAAACAGCTGCAAAACCTATTTCCCCAGCATGGAAATGCTGAATTCTATAAGGCCAAGCCTGAAATATGTGTGTCCGAGTCTCCTATCAAAAGTTACAGCTGTCTTTATGGACTTGGTGAAAATCGCCTTATTTCGGCGAGACAGTGCGTTTCTCGCCTGAAACACATTATGGGTTTTCATTTTGTGAATAACTTGAAAATCTTAGCTCAAACAGCTGCAAAACCTATTTCCCCAGCATGGAAATGCTGAATTCTATAAGGCCAAGCCTGAAATATGTGTGTCCGAGTCTCCTATCAAAAGTTACAGCTGTCTTTATGGACTTGGTGAAAATCGCCTTATTTCGGCGAGACAGTGCGTTTCTCGCCTGAAACACATTATGGGTTTTCATTTTGTGAATAACTTGAAAATCTTAGCTCAAACAGCTGCAAAACCTATTTCCCCAGCATGGAAATGCTGAATTCTATAAGGCCAAGCCTGAAATATGTGTGTCCGAGTCTCCTATCAAAAGTTACAGCTGTCTTTATGGACTTGGTGAAAATCGCCTTATTTCGGCGAGACAGTGCGTTTCTCGCCTGAAACACATTATGGGTTTTCATTTTGTGAATAACTTGAAAATCTTAGCTCAAACAGCTGCAAAACCTATTTCCCCAGCATGGAAATGCTGAATTCTATAAGGCCAAGCCTGAAATATGTGTGTCCGAGTCTCCTATCAAAAGTTACAGCTGTCTTTATGGACTTGGTGAAAATCGCCTTATTTCGGCGAGACAGTGCGTTTCTCGCCTGAAACACATTATGGGTTTTCATTTTGTGAATAACTTGAAAATCTTAGCTCAAACAGCTGCAAAACCTATTTCCCCAGCATGGAAATGCTGAATTCTATAAGGCCAAGCCTGAAATATGTGTGTCCGAGTCTCCTATCAAAAGTTACAGCTGTCTTTATGGACTTGGTGAAAATCGCCTTATTTCGGCGAGACAGTGCGTTTCTCGCCTGAAACACATTATGGGTTTTCATTTTGTGAATAACTTGAAAATCTTAGCTCAAACAGCTGCAAAACCTATTTCCCCAGCATGGAAATGCTGAATTCTATAAGGCCAAGCCTGAAATATGTGTGTCCGAGTCTCCTATCAAAAGTTACAGCTGTCTTTATGGACTTGGTGAAAATCGCCTTATTTCGGCGAGACAGTGCGTTTCTCGCCTGAAACACATTATGGGTTTTCATTTTGTGAATAACTTGAAAATCTTAGCTCAAACAGCTGCAAAACCTATTTCCCCAGCATGGAAATGCTGAATTCTATAAGGCCAAGCCTGAAATATGTGTGTCCGAGTCTCCTATCAAAAGTTACAGCTGTCTTTATGGACTTGGTGAAAATCGCCTTATTTCGGCGAGACAGTGCGTTTCTCGCCTGAAACACATTATGGGTTTTCATTTTGTGAATAACTTGAAAATCTTAGCTCAAACAGCTGCAAAACCTATTTCCCCAGCATGGAAATGCTGAATTCTATAAGGCCAAGCCTGAAATATGTGTGTCCGAGTCTCCTATCAAAAGTTACAGCTGTCTTTATGGACTTGGTGAAAATCGCCTTATTTCGGCGAGACAGTGCGTTTCTCGCCTGAAACACATTATGGGTTTTCATTTTGTGAATAACTTGAAAATCTTAGCTCAAACAGCTGCAAAACCTATTTCCCCAGCATGGAAATGCTGAATTCTATAAGGCCAAGCCTGAAATATGTGTGTCCGAGTCTCCTATCAAAAGTTACAGCTGTCTTTATGGACTTGGTGAAAATCGCCTTATTTCGGCGAGACAGTGCGTTTCTCGCCTGAAACACATTATGGGTTTTCATTTTGTGAATAACTTGAAAATCTTAGCTCAAACAGCTGCAAAACCTATTTCCCCAGCATGGAAATGCTGAATTCTATAAGGCCAAGCCTGAAATATGTGTGTCCGAGTCTCCTATCAAAAGTTACAGCTGTCTTTATGGACTTGGTGAAAATCGCCTTATTTCGGCGAGACAGTGCGTTTCTCGCCTGAAACACATTATGGGTTTTCATTTTGTGAATAACTTGAAAATCTTAGCTCAAACAGCTGCAAAACCTATTTCCCCAGCATGGAAATGCTGAATTCTATAAGGCCAAGCCTGAAATATGTGTGTCCGAGTCTCCTATCAAAAGTTACAGCTGTCTTTATGGACTTGGTGAAAATCGCCTTATTTCGGCGAGACAGTGCGTTTCTCGCCTGAAACACATTATGGGTTTTCATTTTGTGAATAACTTGAAAATCTTAGCTCAAACAGCTGCAAAACCTATTTCCCCAGCATGGAAATGCTGAATTCTATAAGGCCAAGCCTGAAATATGTGTGTCCGAGTCTCCTATCAAAAGTTACAGCTGTCTTTATGGACTTGGTGAAAATCGCCTTATTTCGGCGAGACAGTGCGTTTCTCGCCTGAAACACATTATGGGTTTTCATTTTGTGAATAACTTGAAA
The DNA here is from genome assembly GCF_001858045.2 of Oreochromis niloticus. Taxonomy (NCBI): domain Eukaryota; kingdom Metazoa; phylum Chordata; class Actinopteri; order Cichliformes; family Cichlidae; genus Oreochromis; species Oreochromis niloticus. The sequence goes on along the minus strand of NW_020328246.1, from coordinate 5,494 downwards.
ATCTTAGCTCAAACAGCTGCAAAACCTATTTCCCCAGCATGGAAATGCTGAATTCTATAAGGCCAAGCCTGAAATATGTGTGTCCGAGTCTCCTATCAAAAGTTACAGCTGTCTTTATGGACTTGGTGAAAATCGCCTTATTTCGGCGAGACAGTGCGTTTCTCGCCTGAAACACATTATGGGTTTTCATTTTGTGAATAACTTGAAAATCTTAGCTCAAACAGCTGCAAAACCTATTTCCCCAGCATGGAAATGCTGAATTCTATAAGGCCAAGCCTGAAATATGTGTGTCCGAGTCTCCTATCAAAAGTTACAGCTGTCTTTATGGACTTGGTGAAAATCGCCTTATTTCGGCGAGACAGTGCGTTTCTCGCCTGAAACACATTATGGGTTTTCATTTTGTGAATAACTTGAAAATCTTAGCTCAAACAGCTGCAAAACCTATTTCCCCAGCATGGAAATGCTGAATTCTATAAGGCCAAGCCTGAAATATGTGTGTCCGAGTCTCCTATCAAAAGTTACAGCTGTCTTTATGGACTTGGTGAAAATCGCCTTATTTCGGCGAGACAGTGCGTTTCTCGCCTGAAACACATTATGGGTTTTCATTTTGTGAATAACTTGAAAATCTTAGCTCAAACAGCTGCAAAACCTATTTCCCCAGCATGGAAATGCTGAATTCTATAAGGCCAAGCCTGAAATATGTGTGTCCGAGTCTCCTATCAAAAGTTACAGCTGTCTTTATGGACTTGGTGAAAATCGCCTTATTTCGGCGAGACAGTGCGTTTCTCGCCTGAAACACATTATGGGTTTTCATTTTGTGAATAACTTGAAAATCTTAGCTCAAACAGCTGCAAAACCTATTTCCCCAGCATGGAAATGCTGAATTCTATAAGGCCAAGCCTGAAATATGTGTGTCCGAGTCTCCTATCAAAAGTTACAGCTGTCTTTATGGACTTGGTGAAAATCGCCTTATTTCGGCGAGACAGTGCGTTTCTCGCCTGAAACACATTATGGGTTTTCATTTTGTGAATAACTTGAAAATCTTAGCTCAAACAGCTGCAAAACCTATTTCCCCAGCATGGAAATGCTGAATTCTATAAGGCCAAGCCTGAAATATGTGTGTCCGAGTCTCCTATCAAAAGTTACAGCTGTCTTTATGGACTTGGTGAAAATCGCCTTATTTCGGCGAGACAGTGCGTTTCTCGCCTGAAACACATTATGGGTTTTCATTTTGTGAATAACTTGAAAATCTTAGCTCAAACAGCTGCAAAACCTATTTCCCCAGCATGGAAATGCTGAATTCTATAAGGCCAAGCCTGAAATATGTGTGTCCGAGTCTCCTATCAAAAGTTACAGCTGTCTTTATGGACTTGGTGAAAATCGCCTTATTTCGGCGAGACAGTGCGTTTCTCGCCTGAAACACATTATGGGTTTTCATTTTGTGAATAACTTGAAAATCTTAGCTCAAACAGCTGCAAAACCTATTTCCCCAGCATGGAAATGCTGAATTCTATAAGGCCAAGCCTGAAATATGTGTGTCCGAGTCTCCTATCAAAAGTTACAGCTGTCTTTATGGACTTGGTGAAAATCGCCTTATTTCGGCGAGACAGTGCGTTTCTCGCCTGAAACACATTATGGGTTTTCATTTTGTGAATAACTTGAAAATCTTAGCTCAAACAGCTGCAAAACCTATTTCCCCAGCATGGAAATGCTGAATTCTATAAGGCCAAGCCTGAAATATGTGTGTCCGAGTCTCCTATCAAAAGTTACAGCTGTCTTTATGGACTTGGTGAAAATCGCCTTATTTCGGCGAGACAGTGCGTTTCTCGCCTGAAACACATTATGGGTTTTCATTTTGTGAATAACTTGAAAATCTTAGCTCAAACAGCTGCAAAACCTATTTCCCCAGCATGGAAATGCTGAATTCTATAAGGCCAAGCCTGAAATATGTGTGTCCGAGTCTCCTATCAAAAGTTACAGCTGTCTTTATGGACTTGGTGAAAATCGCCTTATTTCGGCGAGACAGTGCGTTTCTCGCCTGAAACACATTATGGGTTTTCATTTTGTGAATAACTTGAAAATCTTAGCTCAAACAGCTGCAAAACCTATTTCCCCAGCATGGAAATGCTGAATTCTATAAGGCCAAGCCTGAAATATGTGTGTCCGAGTCTCCTATCAAAAGTTACAGCTGTCTTTATGGACTTGGTGAAAATCGCCTTATTTCGGCGAGACAGTGCGTTTCTCGCCTGAAACACATTATGGGTTTTCATTTTGTGAATAACTTGAAAATCTTAGCTCAAACAGCTGCAAAACCTATTTCCCCAGCATGGAAATGCTGAATTCTATAAGGCCAAGCCTGAAATATGTGTGTCCGAGTCTCCTATCAAAAGTTACAGCTGTCTTTATGGACTTGGTGAAAATCGCCTTATTTCGGCGAGACAGTGCGTTTCTCGCCTGAAACACATTATGGGTTTTCATTTTGTGAATAACTTGAAAATCTTAGCTCAAACAGCTGCAAAACCTATTTCCCCAGCATGGAAATGCTGAATTCTATAAGGCCAAGCCTGAAATATGTGTGTCCGAGTCTCCTATCAAAAGTTACAGCTGTCTTTATGGACTTGGTGAAAATCGCCTTATTTCGGCGAGACAGTGCGTTTCTCGCCTGAAACACATTATGGGTTTTCATTTTGTGAATAACTTGAAAATCTTAGCTCAAACAGCTGCAAAACCTATTTCCCCAGCATGGAAATGCTGAATTCTATAAGGCCAAGCCTGAAATATGTGTGTCCGAGTCTCCTATCAAAAGTTACAGCTGTCTTTATGGACTTGGTGAAAATCGCCTTATTTCGGCGAGACAGTGCGTTTCTCGCCTGAAACACATTATGGGTTTTCATTTTGTGAATAACTTGAAAATCTTAGCTCAAACAGCTGCAAAACCTATTTCCCCAGCATGGAAATGCTGAATTCTATAAGGCCAAGCCTGAAATATGTGTGTCCGAGTCTCCTATCAAAAGTTACAGCTGTCTTTATGGACTTGGTGAAAATCGCCTTATTTCGGCGAGACAGTGCGTTTCTCGCCTGAAACACATTATGGGTTTTCATTTTGTGAATAACTTGAAAATCTTAGCTCAAACAGCTGCAAAACCTATTTCCCCAGCATGGAAATGCTGAATTCTATAAGGCCAAGCCTGAAATATGTGTGTCCGAGTCTCCTATCAAAAGTTACAGCTGTCTTTATGGACTTGGTGAAAATCGCCTTATTTCGGCGAGACAGTGCGTTTCTCGCCTGAAACACATTATGGGTTTTCATTTTGTGAATAACTTGAAAATCTTAGCTCAAACAGCTGCAAAACCTATTTCCCCAGCATGGAAATGCTGAATTCTATAAGGCCAAGCCTGAAATATGTGTGTCCGAGTCTCCTATCAAAAGTTACAGCTGTCTTTATGGACTTGGTGAAAATCGCCTTATTTCGGCGAGACAGTGCGTTTCTCGCCTGAAACACATTATGGGTTTTCATTTTGTGAATAACTTGAAAATCTTAGCTCAAACAGCTGCAAAACCTATTTCCCCAGCATGGAAATGCTGAATTCTATAAGGCCAAGCCTGAAATATGTGTGTCCGAGTCTCCTATCAAAAGTTACAGCTGTCTTTATGGACTTGGTGAAAATCGCCTTATTTCGGCGAGACAGTGCGTTTCTCGCCTGAAACACATTATGGGTTTTCATTTTGTGAATAACTTGAAAATCTTAGCTCAAACAGCTGCAAAACCTATTTCCCCAGCATGGAAATGCTGAATTCTATAAGGCCAAGCCTGAAATATGTGTGTCCGAGTCTCCTATCAAAAGTTACAGCTGTCTTTATGGACTTGGTGAAAATCGCCTTATTTCGGCGAGACAGTGCGTTTCTCGCCTGAAACACATTATGGGTTTTCATTTTGTGAATAACTTGAAAATCTTAGCTCAAACAGCTGCAAAACCTATTTCCCCAGCATGGAAATGCTGAATTCTATAAGGCCAAGCCTGAAATATGTGTGTCCGAGTCTCCTATCAAAAGTTACAGCTGTCTTTATGGACTTGGTGAAAATCGCCTTATTTCGGCGAGACAGTGCGTTTCTCGCCTGAAACACATTATGGGTTTTCATTTTGTGAATAACTTGAAAATCTTAGCTCAAACAGCTGCAAAACCTATTTCCCCAGCATGGAAATGCTGAATTCTATAAGGCCAAGCCTGAAATATGTGTGTCCGAGTCTCCTATCAAAAGTTACAGCTGTCTTTATGGACTTGGTGAAAATCGCCTTATTTCGGCGAGACAGTGCGTTTCTCGCCTGAAACACATTATGGGTTTTCATTTTGTGAATAACTTGAAAATCTTAGCTCAAACAGCTGCAAAACCTATTTCCCCAGCATGGAAATGCTGAATTCTATAAGGCCAAGCCTGAAATATGTGTGTCCGAGTCTCCTATCAAAAGTTACAGCTGTCTTTATGGACTTGGTGAAAATCGCCTTATTTCGGCGAGACAGTGCGTTTCTCGCCTGAAACACATTATGGGTTTTCATTTTGTGAATAACTTGAAAATCTTAGCTCAAACAGCTGCAAAACCTATTTCCCCAGCATGGAAATGCTGAATTCTATAAGGCCAAGCCTGAAATATGTGTGTCCGAGTCTCCTATCAAAAGTTACAGCTGTCTTTATGGACTTGGTGAAAATCGCCTTATTTCGGCGAGACAGTGCGTTTCTCGCCTGAAACACATTATGGGTTTTCATTTTGTGAATAACTTGAAAATCTTAGCTCAAACAGCTGCAAAACCTATTTCCCAGCATGGAAATGCTGAATTCTATAAGGCCAAGCCTGAAATATGTGTGTCCGAGTCTCCTATCAAAAGTTACAGCTGTCTTTATGGACTTGGTGAAAATCGCCTTATTTCGGCGAGACAGTGCGTTTCTCGCCTGAAACACATTATGGGTTTTCATTTTGTGAATAACTTGAAAATCTTAGCTCAAACAGCTGCAAAACCTATTTCCCCAGCATGGAAATGCTGAATTCTATAAGGCCAAGCCTGAAATATGTGTGTCCGAGTCTCCTATCAAAGTTACAGCTGTCTTTATGGACTTGGTGAAAATCGCCTTATTTCGGCGAGACAGTGCGTTTCTCGCCTGAAACACATTATGGGTTTTCATTTTGTGAATAACTTGAAAATCTTAGCTCAAACAGCTGCAAAACCTATTTCCCCAGCATGGAAATGCTGAATTCTATAAGGCCAAGCCTGAAATATGTGTGTCCGAGTCTCCTATCAAAAGTTACAGCTGTCTTTATGGACTTGGTGAAAATCGCCTTATTTCGGCGAGACAGTGCGTTTCTCGCCTGAAACACATTATGGGTTTTCATTTTGTGAATAACTTGAAAATCTTAGCTCAAACAGCTGCAAAACCTATTTCCCCAGCATGGAAATGCTGAATTCTATAAGGCCAAGCCTGAATATGTGTGTCCGAGT
>NW_020328245.1:0-31772 GCF_001858045.2 Oreochromis niloticus | reverse complement strand
TTGTGAATAACTTGAAAATCTTAGCTCAAACAGCTGCAAAACCTATTTCCCCAGCATGGAAATGCTGAATTCTATAAGGCCAAGCCTGAAATATGTGTGTCCGAGTCTCCTATCAAAGTTACAGCTGTCTTTATGGACTTGGTGAAAATCGCCTTATTTCGGCGAGACAGTGCGTTTCTCGCCTGAAACACATTATGGGTTTTCATTTTGTGAATAACTTGAAAATCTTAGCTCAAACAGCTGCAAAACCTATTTCCCAGCATGGAAATGCTGAATTCTATAAGGCCAAGCCTGAAATATGTGTGTCCGAGTCTCCTATCAAAAGTTACAGCTGTCTTTATGGACTTGGTGAAAATCGCCTTATTTCGGCGAGACAGTGCGTTTCTCGCCTGAAACACATTATGGGTTTTCATTTTGTGAATAACTTGAAAATCTTAGCTCAAACAGCTGCAAAACCTATTTCCCCAGCATGGAAATGCTGAATTCTATAAGGCCAGCCTGAAATATGTGTGTCCGAGTCTCCTATCAAAAGTTACAGCTGTCTTTATGGACTTGGTGAAAATCGCCTTATTTCGGCGAGACAGTGCGTTTCTCGCCTGAAACACATTATGGGTTTTCATTTTGTGAATAACTTGAAAATCTTAGCTCAAACAGCTGCAAAACCTATTTCCCAGCATGGAAATGCTGAATTCTATAAGGCCAAGCCTGAAATATGTGTGTCCGAGTCTCCTATCAAAAGTTACAGCTGTCTTTATGGACTTGGTGAAAATCGCCTTATTTCGGCGAGACAGTGCGTTTCTCGCCTGAAACACATTATGGGTTTTCATTTTGTGAATAACTTGAAAATCTTAGCTCAAACAGCTGCAAAACCTATTTCCCCAGCATGGAAATGCTGAATTCTATAAGGCCAAGCCTGAAATATGTGTGTCCGAGTCTCCTATCAAAAGTTACAGCTGTCTTTATGGACTTGGTGAAAATCGCCTTATTTCGGCGAGACAGTGCGTTTCTCGCCTGAAACACATTATGGGTTTTCATTTTGTGAATAACTTGAAAATCTTAGCTCAAACAGCTGCAAAACCTATTTCCCCAGCATGGAAATGCTGAATTCTATAAGGCCAAGCCTGAAATATGTGTGTCCGAGTCTCCTATCAAAAGTTACAGCTGTCTTTATGGACTTGGTGAAAATCGCCTTATTTCGGCGAGACAGTGCGTTTCTCGCCTGAAACACATTATGGGTTTTCATTTTGTGAATAACTTGAAAATCTTAGCTCAAACAGCTGCAAAACCTATTTCCCAGCATGGAAATGCTGAATTCTATAAGGCCAAGCCTGAAATATGTGTGTCCGAGTCTCCTATCAAAAGTTACAGCTGTCTTTATGGACTTGGTGAAAATCGCCTTATTTCGGCGAGACAGTGCGTTTCTCGCCTGAAACACATTATGGGTTTTCATTTTGTGAATAACTTGAAAATCTTAGCTCAAACAGCTGCAAAACCTATTTCCCCAGCATGGAAATGCTGAATTCTATAAGGCCAAGCCTGAAATATGTGTGTCCGAGTCTCCTATCAAAAGTTACAGCTGTCTTTATGGACTTGGTGAAAATCGCCTTATTTCGGCGAGACAGTGCGTTTCTCGCCTGAAACACATTATGGGTTTTCATTTTGTGAATAACTTGAAAATCTTAGCTCAAACAGCTGCAAAACCTATTTCCCAGCATGGAAATGCTGAATTCTATAAGGCCAAGCCTGAAATATGTGTGTCCGAGTCTCCTATCAAAAGTTACAGCTGTCTTTATGGACTTGGTGAAAATCGCCTTATTTCGGCGAGACAGTGCGTTTCTCGCCTGAAACACATTATGGGTTTTCATTTTGTGAATAACTTGAAAATCTTAGCTCAAACAGCTGCAAAACCTATTTCCCCAGCATGGAAATGCTGAATTCTATAAGGCCAAGCCTGAAATATGTGTGTCCGAGTCTCCTATCAAAAGTTACAGCTGTCTTTATGGACTTGGTGAAAATCGCCTTATTTCGGCGAGACAGTGCGTTTCTCGCCTGAAACACATTATGGGTTTTCATTTTGTGAATAACTTGAAAATCTTAGCTCAAACAGCTGCAAAACCTATTTCCCCAGCATGGAAATGCTGAATTCTATAAGGCCAAGCCTGAAATATGTGTGTCCGAGTCTCCTATCAAAAGTTACAGCTGTCTTTATGGACTTGGTGAAAATCGCCTTATTTCGGCGAGACAGTGCGTTTCTCGCCTGAAACACATTATGGGTTTTCATTTTGTGAATAACTTGAAAATCTTAGCTCAAACAGCTGCAAAACCTATTTCCCCAGCATGGAAATGCTGAATTCTATAAGGCCAAGCCTGAAATATGTGTGTCCGAGTCTCCTATCAAAAGTTACAGCTGTCTTTATGGACTTGGTGAAAATCGCCTTATTTCGGCGAGACAGTGCGTTTCTCGCCTGAAACACATTATGGGTTTTCATTTTGTGAATAACTTGAAAATCTTAGCTCAAACAGCTGCAAAACCTATTTCCCCAGCATGGAAATGCTGAATTCTATAAGGCCAAGCCTGAAATATGTGTGTCCGAGTCTCCTATCAAAAGTTACAGCTGTCTTTATGGACTTGGTGAAAATCGCCTTATTTCGGCGAGACAGTGCGTTTCTCGCCTGAAACACACATTATGGGTTTTCATTTTGTGAATAACTTGAAAATCTTAGCTCAAACAGCTGCAAAACCTATTTCCCCAGCATGGAAATGCTGAATTCTATAAGGCCAAGCCTGAAATATGTGTGTCCGAGTCTCCTATCAAAAGTTACAGCTGTCTTTATGGACTTGGTGAAAATCGCCTTATTTCGGCGAGACAGTGCGTTTCTCGCCTGAAACACATTATGGGTTTTCATTTTGTGAATAACTTGAAAATCTTAGCTCAAACAGCTGCAAAACCTATTTCCCAGCATGGAAATGCTGAATTCTATAAGGCCAAGCCTGAATATGTGTGTCCGAGTCTCCTATCAAAAGTTACAGCTGTCTTTATGGACTTGGTGAAAATCGCCTTATTTCGGCGAGACAGTGCGTTTCTCGCCTGAAACACATTATGGGTTTTCATTTTGTGAATAACTTGAAAATCTTAGCTCAAACAGCTGCAAAACCTATTTCCCCAGCATGGAAATGCTGAATTCTATAAGGCCAAGCCTGAAATATGTGTGTCCGAGTCTCCTATCAAAAGTTACAGCTGTCTTTATGGACTTGGTGAAAATCGCCTTATTTCGGCGAGACAGTGCGTTTCTCGCCTGAAACACATTATGGGTTTTCATTTTGTGAATAACTTGAAAATCTTAGCTCAAACAGCTGCAAAACCTATTTCCCCAGCATGGAAATGCTGAATTCTATAAGGCCAAGCCTGAAATATGTGTGTCCGAGTCTCCTATCAAAAGTTACAGCTGTCTTTATGGACTTGGTGAAAATCGCCTTATTTCGGCGAGACAGTGCGTTTCTCGCCTGAAACACATTATGGGTTTTCATTTTGTGAATAACTTGAAAATCTTAGCTCAAACAGCTGCAAAACCTATTTCCCCAGCATGGAAATGCTGAATTCTATAAGGCCAAGCCTGAAATATGTGTGTCCGAGTCTCCTATCAAAAGTTACAGCTGTCTTTATGGACTTGGTGAAAATCGCCTTATTTCGGCGAGACAGTGCGTTTCTCGCCTGAAACACATTATGGGTTTTCATTTTGTGAATAACTTGAAAATCTTAGCTCAAACAGCTGCAAAACCTATTCCCCAGCATGGAAATGCTGAATTCTATAAGGCCAAGCCTGAAATATGTGTGTCCGAGTCTCCTATCAAAAGTTACAGCTGTCTTTATGGACTTGGTGAAAATCGCCTTATTTCGGCGAGACAGTGCGTTTCTCGCCTGAAACACATTATGGGTTTTCATTTTGTGAATAACTTGAAAATCTTAGCTCAAACAGCTGCAAAACCTATTTCCCCAGCATGGAAATGCTGAATTCTATAAGGCCAAGCCTGAAATATGTGTGTCCGAGTCTCCTATCAAAAGTTACAGCTGTCTTTATGGACTTGGTGAAAATCGCCTTATTTCGGCGAGACAGTGCGTTTCTCGCCTGAAACACATTATGGGTTTTCATTTTGTGAATAACTTGAAAATCTTAGCTCAAACAGCTGCAAAACCTATTTCCCCAGCATGGAAATGCTGAATTCTATAAGGCCAAGCCTGAAATATGTGTGTCCGAGTCTCCTATCAAAAGTTACAGCTGTCTTTATGGACTTGGTGAAAATCGCCTTATTTCGGCGAGACAGTGCGTTTCTCGCCTGAAACACATTATGGGTTTTCATTTTGTGAATAACTTGAAAATCTTAGCTCAAACAGCTGCAAAACCTATTTCCCCAGCATGGAAATGCTGAATTCTATAAGGCCAAGCCTGAAATATGTGTGTCCGAGTCTCCTATCAAAAGTTACAGCTGTCTTTATGGACTTGGTGAAAATCGCCTTATTTCGGCGAGACAGTGCGTTTCTCGCCTGAAACACATTATGGGTTTTCATTTTGTGAATAACTTGAAAATCTTAGCTCAAACAGCTGCAAAACCTATTTCCCCAGCATGGAAATGCTGAATTCTATAAGGCCAAGCCTGAAATATGTGTGTCCGAGTCTCCTATCAAAAGTTACAGCTGTCTTTATGGACTTGGTGAAAATCGCCTTATTTCGGCGAGACAGTGCGTTTCTCGCCTGAAACACATTATGGGTTTTCATTTTGTGAATAACTTGAAAATCTTAGCTCAAACAGCTGCAAAACCTATTTCCCCAGCATGGAAATGCTGAATTCTATAAGGCCAAGCCTGAAATATGTGTGTCCGAGTCTCCTATCAAAAGTTACAGCTGTCTTTATGGACTTGGTGAAAATCGCCTTATTTCGGCGAGACAGTGCGTTTCTCGCCTGAAACACATTATGGGTTTTCATTTTGTGAATAACTTGAAAATCTTAGCTCAAACAGCTGCAAAACCTATTTCCCCAGCATGGAAATGCTGAATTCTATAAGGCCAAGCCTGAAATATGTGTGTCCGAGTCTCCTATCAAAAGTTACAGCTGTCTTTATGGACTTGGTGAAAATCGCCTTATTTCGGCGAGACAGTGCGTTTCTCGCCTGAAACACATTATGGGTTTTCATTTTGTGAATAACTTGAAAATCTTAGCTCAAACAGCTGCAAAACCTATTTCCCCAGCATGGAAATGCTGAATTCTATAAGGCCAAGCCTGAAATATGTGTGTCCGAGTCTCCTATCAAAAGTTACAGCTGTCTTTATGGACTTGGTGAAAATCGCCTTATTTCGGCGAGACAGTGCGTTTCTCGCCTGAAACACATTATGGGTTTTCATTTTGTGAATAACTTGAAAATCTTAGCTCAAACAGCTGCAAAACCTATTTCCCCAGCATGGAAATGCTGAATTCTATAAGGCCAAGCCTGAAATATGTGTGTCCGAGTCTCCTATCAAAAGTTACAGCTGTCTTTATGGACTTGGTGAAAATCGCCTTATTTCGGCGAGACAGTGCGTTTCTCGCCTGAAACACATTATGGGTTTTCATTTTGTGAATAACTTGAAAATCTTAGCTCAAACAGCTGCAAAACCTATTTCCCCAGCATGGAAATGCTGAATTCTATAAGGCCAAGCCTGAAATATGTGTGTCCGAGTCTCCTATCAAAAGTTACAGCTGTCTTTATGGACTTGGTGAAAATCGCCTTATTTCGGCGAGACAGTGCGTTTCTCGCCTGAAACACATTATGGGTTTTCATTTTGTGAATAACTTGAAAATCTTAGCTCAAACAGCTGCAAAACCTATTTCCCCAGCATGGAAATGCTGAATTCTATAAGGCCAAGCCTGAAATATGTGTGTCCGAGTCTCCTATCAAAAGTTACAGCTGTCTTTATGGACTTGGTGAAAATCGCCTTATTTCGGCGAGACAGTGCGTTTCTCGCCTGAAACACATTATGGGTTTTCATTTTGTGAATAACTTGAAAATCTTAGCTCAAACAGCTGCAAAACCTATTTCCCCAGCATGGAAATGCTGAATTCTATAAGGCCAAGCCTGAAATATGTGTGTCCGAGTCTCCTATCAAAAGTTACAGCTGTCTTTATGGACTTGGTGAAAATCGCCTTATTTCGGCGAGACAGTGCGTTTCTCGCCTGAAACACATTATGGGTTTTCATTTTGTGAATAACTTGAAAATCTTAGCTCAAACAGCTGCAAAACCTATTTCCCCAGCATGGAAATGCTGAATTCTATAAGGCCAAGCCTGAAATATGTGTGTCCGAGTCTCCTATCAAAAGTTACAGCTGTCTTTATGGACTTGGTGAAAATCGCCTTATTTCGGCGAGACAGTGCGTTTCTCGCCTGAAACACATTATGGGTTTTCATTTTGTGAATAACTTGAAAATCTTAGCTCAAACAGCTGCAAAACCTATTTCCCCAGCATGGAAATGCTGAATTCTATAAGGCCAAGCCTGAAATATGTGTGTCCGAGTCTCCTATCAAAAGTTACAGCTGTCTTTATGGACTTGGTGAAAATCGCCTTATTTCGGCGAGACAGTGCGTTTCTCGCCTGAAACACATTATGGGTTTTCATTTTGTGAATAACTTGAAAATCTTAGCTCAAACAGCTGCAAAACCTATTTCCCCAGCATGGAAATGCTGAATTCTATAAGGCCAAGCCTGAAATATGTGTGTCCGAGTCTCCTATCAAAAGTTACAGCTGTCTTTATGGACTTGGTGAAAATCGCCTTATTTCGGCGAGACAGTGCGTTTCTCGCCTGAAACACATTATGGGTTTTCATTTTGTGAATAACTTGAAAATCTTAGCTCAAACAGCTGCAAAACCTATTTCCCCAGCATGGAAATGCTGAATTCTATAAGGCCAAGCCTGAAATATGTGTGTCCGAGTCTCCTATCAAAAGTTACAGCTGTCTTTATGGACTTGGTGAAAATCGCCTTATTTCGGCGAGACAGTGCGTTTCTCGCCTGAAACACATTATGGGTTTTCATTTTGTGAATAACTTGAAAATCTTAGCTCAAACAGCTGCAAAACCTATTTCCCCAGCATGGAAATGCTGAATTCTATAAGGCCAAGCCTGAAATATGTGTGTCCGAGTCTCCTATCAAAAGTTACAGCTGTCTTTATGGACTTGGTGAAAATCGCCTTATTTCGGCGAGACAGTGCGTTTCTCGCCTGAAACACATTATGGGTTTTCATTTTGTGAATAACTTGAAAATCTTAGCTCAAACAGCTGCAAAACCTATTTCCCCAGCATGGAAATGCTGAATTCTATAAGGCCAAGCCTGAAATATGTGTGTCCGAGTCTCCTATCAAAAGTTACAGCTGTCTTTATGGACTTGGTGAAAATCGCCTTATTTCGGCGAGACAGTGCGTTTCTCGCCTGAAACACATTATGGGTTTTCATTTTGTGAATAACTTGAAAATCTTAGCTCAAACAGCTGCAAAACCTATTTCCCCAGCATGGAAATGCTGAATTCTATAAGGCCAAGCCTGAAATATGTGTGTCCGAGTCTCCTATCAAAAGTTACAGCTGTCTTTATGGACTTGGTGAAAATCGCCTTATTTCGGCGAGACAGTGCGTTTCTCGCCTGAAACACATTATGGGTTTTCATTTTGTGAATAACTTGAAAATCTTAGCTCAAACAGCTGCAAAACCTATTTCCCCAGCATGGAAATGCTGAATTCTATAAGGCCAAGCCTGAAATATGTGTGTCCGAGTCTCCTATCAAAAGTTACAGCTGTCTTTATGGACTTGGTGAAAATCGCCTTATTTCGGCGAGACAGTGCGTTTCTCGCCTGAAACACATTATGGGTTTTCATTTTGTGAATAACTTGAAAATCTTAGCTCAAACAGCTGCAAAACCTATTTCCCCAGCATGGAAATGCTGAATTCTATAAGGCCAAGCCTGAAATATGTGTGTCCGAGTCTCCTATCAAAAGTTACAGCTGTCTTTATGGACTTGGTGAAAATCGCCTTATTTCGGCGAGACAGTGCGTTTCTCGCCTGAAACACATTATGGGTTTTCATTTTGTGAATAACTTGAAAATCTTAGCTCAAACAGCTGCAAAACCTATTTCCCCAGCATGGAAATGCTGAATTCTATAAGGCCAAGCCTGAAATATGTGTGTCCGAGTCTCCTATCAAAAGTTACAGCTGTCTTTATGGACTTGGTGAAAATCGCCTTATTTCGGCGAGACAGTGCGTTTCTCGCCTGAAACACATTATGGGTTTTCATTTTGTGAATAACTTGAAAATCTTAGCTCAAACAGCTGCAAAACCTATTTCCCCAGCATGGAAATGCTGAATTCTATAAGGCCAAGCCTGAAATATGTGTGTCCGAGTCTCCTATCAAAAGTTACAGCTGTCTTTATGGACTTGGTGAAAATCGCCTTATTTCGGCGAGACAGTGCGTTTCTCGCCTGAAACACATTATGGGTTTTCATTTTGTGAATAACTTGAAAATCTTAGCTCAAACAGCTGCAAAACCTATTTCCCAGCATGGAAATGCTGAATTCTATAAGGCCAAGCCTGAAATATGTGTGTCCGAGTCTCCTATCAAAAGTTACAGCTGTCTTTATGGACTTGGTGAAAATCGCCTTATTTCGGCGAGACAGTGCGTTTCTCGCCTGAAACACATTATGGGTTTTCATTTTGTGAATAACTTGAAAATCTTAGCTCAAACAGCTGCAAAACCTATTTCCCCAGCATGGAAATGCTGAATTCTATAAGGCCAAGCCTGAAATATGTGTGTCCGAGTCTCCTATCAAAAGTTACAGCTGTCTTTATGGACTTGGTGAAAATCGCCTTATTTCGGCGAGACAGTGCGTTTCTCGCCTGAAACACATTATGGGTTTTCATTTTGTGAATAACTTGAAAATCTTAGCTCAAACAGCTGCAAAACCTATTTCCCCAGCATGGAAATGCTGAATTCTATAAGGCCAAGCCTGAAATATGTGTGTCCGAGTCTCCTATCAAAAGTTACAGCTGTCTTTATGGACTTGGTGAAAATCGCCTTATTTCGGCGAGACAGTGCGTTTCTCGCCTGAAACACATTATGGGTTTTCATTTTGTGAATAACTTGAAAATCTTAGCTCAAACAGCTGCAAAACCTATTTCCCCAGCATGGAAATGCTGAATTCTATAAGGCCAAGCCTGAAATATGTGTGTCCGAGTCTCCTATCAAAAGTTACAGCTGTCTTTATGGACTTGGTGAAAATCGCCTTATTTCGGCGAGACAGTGCGTTTCTCGCCTGAAACACATTATGGGTTTTCATTTTGTGAATAACTTGAAAATCTTAGCTCAAACAGCTGCAAAACCTATTTCCCCAGCATGGAAATGCTGAATTCTATAAGGCCAAGCCTGAAATATGTGTGTCCGAGTCTCCTATCAAAAGTTACAGCTGTCTTTATGGACTTGGTGAAAATCGCCTTATTTCGGCGAGACAGTGCGTTTCTCGCCTGAAACACATTATGGGTTTTCATTTTGTGAATAACTTGAAAATCTTAGCTCAAACAGCTGCAAAACCTATTTCCCCAGCATGGAAATGCTGAATTCTATAAGGCCAAGCCTGAAATATGTGTGTCCGAGTCTCCTATCAAAAGTTACAGCTGTCTTTATGGACTTGGTGAAAATCGCCTTATTTCGGCGAGACAGTGCGTTTCTCGCCTGAAACACATTATGGGTTTTCATTTTGTGAATAACTTGAAAATCTTAGCTCAAACAGCTGCAAAACCTATTTCCCAGCATGGAAATGCTGAATTCTATAAGGCCAAGCCTGAAATATGTGTGTCCGAGTCTCCTATCAAAAGTTACAGCTGTCTTTATGGACTTGGTGAAAATCGCCTTATTTCGGCGAGACAGTGCGTTTCTCGCCTGAAACACATTATGGGTTTTCATTTTGTGAATAACTTGAAAATCTTAGCTCAAACAGCTGCAAAACCTATTTCCCCAGCATGGAAATGCTGAATTCTATAAGGCCAAGCCTGAAATATGTGTGTCCGAGTCTCCTATCAAAAGTTACAGCTGTCTTTATGGACTTGGTGAAAATCGCCTTATTTCGGCGAGACAGTGCGTTTCTCGCCTGAAACACATTATGGGTTTTCATTTTGTGAATAACTTGAAAATCTTAGCTCAAACAGCTGCAAAACCTATTTCCCCAGCATGGAAATGCTGAATTCTATAAGGCCAAGCCTGAAATATGTGTGTCCGAGTCTCCTATCAAAAGTTACAGCTGTCTTTATGGACTTGGTGAAAATCGCCTTATTTCGGCGAGACAGTGCGTTTCTCGCCTGAAACACATTATGGGTTTTCATTTTGTGAATAACTTGAAAATCTTAGCTCAAACAGCTGCAAAACCTATTTCCCCAGCATGGAAATGCTGAATTCTATAAGGCCAAGCCTGAAATATGTGTGTCCGAGTCTCCTATCAAAAGTTACAGCTGTCTTTATGGACTTGGTGAAAATCGCCTTATTTCGGCGAGACAGTGCGTTTCTCGCCTGAAACACATTATGGGTTTTCATTTTGTGAATAACTTGAAAATCTTAGCTCAAACAGCTGCAAAACCTATTTCCCCAGCATGGAAATGCTGAATTCTATAAGGCCAAGCCTGAAATATGTGTGTCCGAGTCTCCTATCAAAAGTTACAGCTGTCTTTATGGACTTGGTGAAAATCGCCTTATTTCGGCGAGACAGTGCGTTTCTCGCCTGAAACACATTATGGGTTTTCATTTTGTGAATAACTTGAAAATCTTAGCTCAAACAGCTGCAAAACCTATTTCCCCAGCATGGAAATGCTGAATTCTATAAGGCCAAGCCTGAAATATGTGTGTCCGAGTCTCCTATCAAAAGTTACAGCTGTCTTTATGGACTTGGTGAAAATCGCCTTATTTCGGCGAGACAGTGCGTTTCTCGCCTGAAACACATTATGGGTTTTCATTTTGTGAATAACTTGAAAATCTTAGCTCAAACAGCTGCAAAACCTATTTCCCCAGCATGGAAATGCTGAATTCTATAAGGCCAAGCCTGAAATATGTGTGTCCGAGTCTCCTATCAAAAGTTACAGCTGTCTTTATGGACTTGGTGAAAATCGCCTTATTTCGGCGAGACAGTGCGTTTCTCGCCTGAAACACATTATGGGTTTTCATTTTGTGAATAACTTGAAAATCTTAGCTCAAACAGCTGCAAAACCTATTTCCCCAGCATGGAAATGCTGAATTCTATAAGGCCAAGCCTGAAATATGTGTGTCCGAGTCTCCTATCAAAAGTTACAGCTGTCTTTATGGACTTGGTGAAAATCGCCTTATTTCGGCGAGACAGTGCGTTTCTCGCCTGAAACACATTATGGGTTTTCATTTTGTGAATAACTTGAAAATCTTAGCTCAAACAGCTGCAAAACCTATTTCCCCAGCATGGAAATGCTGAATTCTATAAGGCCAAGCCTGAAATATGTGTGTCCGAGTCTCCTATCAAAAGTTACAGCTGTCTTTATGGACTTGGTGAAAATCGCCTTATTTCGGCGAGACAGTGCGTTTCTCGCCTGAAACACATTATGGGTTTTCATTTTGTGAATAACTTGAAAATCTTAGCTCAAACAGCTGCAAAACCTATTTCCCCAGCATGGAAATGCTGAATTCTATAAGGCCAAGCCTGAAATATGTGTGTCCGAGTCTCCTATCAAAAGTTACAGCTGTCTTTATGGACTTGGTGAAAATCGCCTTATTTCGGCGAGACAGTGCGTTTCTCGCCTGAAACACATTATGGGTTTTCATTTTGTGAATAACTTGAAAATCTTAGCTCAAACAGCTGCAAAACCTATTTCCCCAGCATGGAAATGCTGAATTCTATAAGGCCAAGCCTGAAATATGTGTGTCCGAGTCTCCTATCAAAAGTTACAGCTGTCTTTATGGACTTGGTGAAAATCGCCTTATTTCGGCGAGACAGTGCGTTTCTCGCCTGAAACACATTATGGGTTTTCATTTTGTGAATAACTTGAAAATCTTAGCTCAAACAGCTGCAAAACCTATTTCCCCAGCATGGAAATGCTGAATTCTATAAGGCCAAGCCTGAAATATGTGTGTCCGAGTCTCCTATCAAAAGTTACAGCTGTCTTTATGGACTTGGTGAAAATCGCCTTATTTCGGCGAGACAGTGCGTTTCTCGCCTGAAACACATTATGGGTTTTCATTTTGTGAATAACTTGAAAATCTTAGCTCAAACAGCTGCAAAACCTATTTCCCCAGCATGGAAATGCTGAATTCTATAAGGCCAAGCCTGAAATATGTGTGTCCGAGTCTCCTATCAAAAGTTACAGCTGTCTTTATGGACTTGGTGAAAATCGCCTTATTTCGGCGAGACAGTGCGTTTCTCGCCTGAAACACATTATGGGTTTTCATTTTGTGAATAACTTGAAAATCTTAGCTCAAACAGCTGCAAAACCTATTTCCCCAGCATGGAAATGCTGAATTCTATAAGGCCAAGCCTGAAATATGTGTGTCCGAGTCTCCTATCAAAAGTTACAGCTGTCTTTATGGACTTGGTGAAAATCGCCTTATTTCGGCGAGACAGTGCGTTTCTCGCCTGAAACACATTATGGGTTTTCATTTTGTGAATAACTTGAAAATCTTAGCTCAAACAGCTGCAAAACCTATTTCCCCAGCATGGAAATGCTGAATTCTATAAGGCCAAGCCTGAAATATGTGTGTCCGAGTCTCCTATCAAAAGTTACAGCTGTCTTTATGGACTTGGTGAAAATCGCCTTATTTCGGCGAGACAGTGCGTTTCTCGCCTGAAACACATTATGGGTTTTCATTTTGTGAATAACTTGAAAATCTTAGCTCAAACAGCTGCAAAACCTATTTCCCCAGCATGGAAATGCTGAATTCTATAAGGCCAAGCCTGAAATATGTGTGTCCGAGTCTCCTATCAAAAGTTACAGCTGTCTTTATGGACTTGGTGAAAATCGCCTTATTTCGGCGAGACAGTGCGTTTCTCGCCTGAAACACATTATGGGTTTTCATTTTGTGAATAACTTGAAAATCTTAGCTCAAACAGCTGCAAAACCTATTTCCCCAGCATGGAAATGCTGAATTCTATAAGGCCAAGCCTGAAATATGTGTGTCCGAGTCTCCTATCAAAAGTTACAGCTGTCTTTATGGACTTGGTGAAAATCGCCTTATTTCGGCGAGACAGTGCGTTTCTCGCCTGAAACACATTATGGGTTTTCATTTTGTGAATAACTTGAAAATCTTAGCTCAAACAGCTGCAAAACCTATTTCCCCAGCATGGAAATGCTGAATTCTATAAGGCCAAGCCTGAAATATGTGTGTCCGAGTCTCCTATCAAAAGTTACAGCTGTCTTTATGGACTTGGTGAAAATCGCCTTATTTCGGCGAGACAGTGCGTTTCTCGCCTGAAACACATTATGGGTTTTCATTTTGTGAATAACTTGAAAATCTTAGCTCAAACAGCTGCAAAACCTATTTCCCCAGCATGGAAATGCTGAATTCTATAAGGCCAAGCCTGAAATATGTGTGTCCGAGTCTCCTATCAAAAGTTACAGCTGTCTTTATGGACTTGGTGAAAATCGCCTTATTTCGGCGAGACAGTGCGTTTCTCGCCTGAAACACATTATGGGTTTTCATTTTGTGAATAACTTGAAAATCTTAGCTCAAACAGCTGCAAAACCTATTTCCCCAGCATGGAAATGCTGAATTCTATAAGGCCAAGCCTGAAATATGTGTGTCCGAGTCTCCTATCAAAAGTTACAGCTGTCTTTATGGACTTGGTGAAAATCGCCTTATTTCGGCGAGACAGTGCGTTTCTCGCCTGAAACACATTATGGGTTTTCATTTTGTGAATAACTTGAAAATCTTAGCTCAAACAGCTGCAAAACCTATTTCCCCAGCATGGAAATGCTGAATTCTATAAGGCCAAGCCTGAAATATGTGTGTCCGAGTCTCCTATCAAAAGTTACAGCTGTCTTTATGGACTTGGTGAAAATCGCCTTATTTCGGCGAGACAGTGCGTTTCTCGCCTGAAACACATTATGGGTTTTCATTTTGTGAATAACTTGAAAATCTTAGCTCAAACAGCTGCAAAACCTATTTCCCCAGCATGGAAATGCTGAATTCTATAAGGCCAAGCCTGAAATATGTGTGTCCGAGTCTCCTATCAAAAGTTACAGCTGTCTTTATGGACTTGGTGAAAATCGCCTTATTTCGGCGAGACAGTGCGTTTCTCGCCTGAAACACATTATGGGTTTTCATTTTGTGAATAACTTGAAAATCTTAGCTCAAACAGCTGCAAAACCTATTTCCCCAGCATGGAAATGCTGAATTCTATAAGGCCAAGCCTGAAATATGTGTGTCCGAGTCTCCTATCAAAAGTTACAGCTGTCTTTATGGACTTGGTGAAAATCGCCTTATTTCGGCGAGACAGTGCGTTTCTCGCCTGAAACACATTATGGGTTTTCATTTTGTGAATAACTTGAAAATCTTAGCTCAAACAGCTGCAAAACCTATTTCCCCAGCATGGAAATGCTGAATTCTATAAGGCCAAGCCTGAAATATGTGTGTCCGAGTCTCCTATCAAAAGTTACAGCTGTCTTTATGGACTTGGTGAAAATCGCCTTATTTCGGCGAGACAGTGCGTTTCTCGCCTGAAACACATTATGGGTTTTCATTTTGTGAATAACTTGAAAATCTTAGCTCAAACAGCTGCAAAACCTATTTCCCCAGCATGGAAATGCTGAATTCTATAAGGCCAAGCCTGAAATATGTGTGTCCGAGTCTCCTATCAAAAGTTACAGCTGTCTTTATGGACTTGGTGAAAATCGCCTTATTTCGGCGAGACAGTGCGTTTCTCGCCTGAAACACATTATGGGTTTTCATTTTGTGAATAACTTGAAAATCTTAGCTCAAACAGCTGCAAAACCTATTTCCCCAGCATGGAAATGCTGAATTCTATAAGGCCAAGCCTGAAATATGTGTGTCCGAGTCTCCTATCAAAAGTTACAGCTGTCTTTATGGACTTGGTGAAAATCGCCTTATTTCGGCGAGACAGTGCGTTTCTCGCCTGAAACACATTATGGGTTTTCATTTTGTGAATAACTTGAAAATCTTAGCTCAAACAGCTGCAAAACCTATTTCCCCAGCATGGAAATGCTGAATTCTATAAGGCCAAGCCTGAAATATGTGTGTCCGAGTCTCCTATCAAAAGTTACAGCTGTCTTTATGGACTTGGTGAAAATCGCCTTATTTCGGCGAGACAGTGCGTTTCTCGCCTGAAACACATTATGGGTTTTCATTTTGTGAATAACTTGAAAATCTTAGCTCAAACAGCTGCAAAACCTATTTCCCCAGCATGGAAATGCTGAATTCTATAAGGCCAAGCCTGAAATATGTGTGTCCGAGTCTCCTATCAAAAGTTACAGCTGTCTTTATGGACTTGGTGAAAATCGCCTTATTTCGGCGAGACAGTGCGTTTCTCGCCTGAAACACATTATGGGTTTTCATTTTGTGAATAACTTGAAAATCTTAGCTCAAACAGCTGCAAAACCTATTTCCCCAGCATGGAAATGCTGAATTCTATAAGGCCAAGCCTGAAATATGTGTGTCCGAGTCTCCTATCAAAAGTTACAGCTGTCTTTATGGACTTGGTGAAAATCGCCTTATTTCGGCGAGACAGTGCGTTTCTCGCCTGAAACACATTATGGGTTTTCATTTTGTGAATAACTTGAAAATCTTAGCTCAAACAGCTGCAAAACCTATTTCCCCAGCATGGAAATGCTGAATTCTATAAGGCCAAGCCTGAAATATGTGTGTCCGAGTCTCCTATCAAAAGTTACAGCTGTCTTTATGGACTTGGTGAAAATCGCCTTATTTCGGCGAGACAGTGCGTTTCTCGCCTGAAACACATTATGGGTTTTCATTTTGTGAATAACTTGAAAATCTTAGCTCAAACAGCTGCAAAACCTATTTCCCCAGCATGGAAATGCTGAATTCTATAAGGCCAAGCCTGAAATATGTGTGTCCGAGTCTCCTATCAAAAGTTACAGCTGTCTTTATGGACTTGGTGAAAATCGCCTTATTTCGGCGAGACAGTGCGTTTCTCGCCTGAAACACATTATGGGTTTTCATTTTGTGAATAACTTGAAAATCTTAGCTCAAACAGCTGCAAAACCTATTTCCCCAGCATGGAAATGCTGAATTCTATAAGGCCAAGCCTGAAATATGTGTGTCCGAGTCTCCTATCAAAAGTTACAGCTGTCTTTATGGACTTGGTGAAAATCGCCTTATTTCGGCGAGACAGTGCGTTTCTCGCCTGAAACACATTATGGGTTTTCATTTTGTGAATAACTTGAAAATCTTAGCTCAAACAGCTGCAAAACCTATTTCCCCAGCATGGAAATGCTGAATTCTATAAGGCCAAGCCTGAAATATGTGTGTCCGAGTCTCCTATCAAAAGTTACAGCTGTCTTTATGGACTTGGTGAAAATCGCCTTATTTCGGCGAGACAGTGCGTTTCTCGCCTGAAACACATTATGGGTTTTCATTTTGTGAATAACTTGAAAATCTTAGCTCAAACAGCTGCAAAACCTATTTCCCCAGCATGGAAATGCTGAATTCTATAAGGCCAAGCCTGAAATATGTGTGTCCGAGTCTCCTATCAAAAGTTACAGCTGTCTTTATGGACTTGGTGAAAATCGCCTTATTTCGGCGAGACAGTGCGTTTCTCGCCTGAAACACATTATGGGTTTTCATTTTGTGAATAACTTGAAAATCTTAGCTCAAACAGCTGCAAAACCTATTTCCCCAGCATGGAAATGCTGAATTCTATAAGGCCAAGCCTGAAATATGTGTGTCCGAGTCTCCTATCAAAAGTTACAGCTGTCTTTATGGACTTGGTGAAAATCGCCTTATTTCGGCGAGACAGTGCGTTTCTCGCCTGAAACACATTATGGGTTTTCATTTTGTGAATAACTTGAAAATCTTAGCTCAAACAGCTGCAAAACCTATTTCCCCAGCATGGAAATGCTGAATTCTATAAGGCCAAGCCTGAAATATGTGTGTCCGAGTCTCCTATCAAAAGTTACAGCTGTCTTTATGGACTTGGTGAAAATCGCCTTATTTCGGCGAGACAGTGCGTTTCTCGCCTGAAACACATTATGGGTTTTCATTTTGTGAATAACTTGAAAATCTTAGCTCAAACAGCTGCAAAACCTATTTCCCCAGCATGGAAATGCTGAATTCTATAAGGCCAAGCCTGAAATATGTGTGTCCGAGTCTCCTATCAAAAGTTACAGCTGTCTTTATGGACTTGGTGAAAATCGCCTTATTTCGGCGAGACAGTGCGTTTCTCGCCTGAAACACATTATGGGTTTTCATTTTGTGAATAACTTGAAAATCTTAGCTCAAACAGCTGCAAAACCTATTTCCCCAGCATGGAAATGCTGAATTCTATAAGGCCAAGCCTGAAATATGTGTGTCCGAGTCTCCTATCAAAAGTTACAGCTGTCTTTATGGACTTGGTGAAAATCGCCTTATTTCGGCGAGACAGTGCGTTTCTCGCCTGAAACACATTATGGGTTTTCATTTTGTGAATAACTTGAAAATCTTAGCTCAAACAGCTGCAAAACCTATTTCCCCAGCATGGAAATGCTGAATTCTATAAGGCCAAGCCTGAAATATGTGTGTCCGAGTCTCCTATCAAAAGTTACAGCTGTCTTTATGGACTTGGTGAAAATCGCCTTATTTCGGCGAGACAGTGCGTTTCTCGCCTGAAACACATTATGGGTTTTCATTTTGTGAATAACTTGAAAATCTTAGCTCAAACAGCTGCAAAACCTATTTCCCCAGCATGGAAATGCTGAATTCTATAAGGCCAAGCCTGAAATATGTGTGTCCGAGTCTCCTATCAAAAGTTACAGCTGTCTTTATGGACTTGGTGAAAATCGCCTTATTTCGGCGAGACAGTGCGTTTCTCGCCTGAAACACATTATGGGTTTTCATTTTGTGAATAACTTGAAAATCTTAGCTCAAACAGCTGCAAAACCTATTTCCCCAGCATGGAAATGCTGAATTCTATAAGGCCAAGCCTGAAATATGTGTGTCCGAGTCTCCTATCAAAAGTTACAGCTGTCTTTATGGACTTGGTGAAAATCGCCTTATTTCGGCGAGACAGTGCGTTTCTCGCCTGAAACACATTATGGGTTTTCATTTTGTGAATAACTTGAAAATCTTAGCTCAAACAGCTGCAAAACCTATTTCCCCAGCATGGAAATGCTGAATTCTATAAGGCCAAGCCTGAAATATGTGTGTCCGAGTCTCCTATCAAAAGTTACAGCTGTCTTTATGGACTTGGTGAAAATCGCCTTATTTCGGCGAGACAGTGCGTTTCTCGCCTGAAACACATTATGGGTTTTCATTTTGTGAATAACTTGAAAATCTTAGCTCAAACAGCTGCAAAACCTATTTCCCCAGCATGGAAATGCTGAATTCTATAAGGCCAAGCCTGAAATATGTGTGTCCGAGTCTCCTATCAAAAGTTACAGCTGTCTTTATGGACTTGGTGAAAATCGCCTTATTTCGGCGAGACAGTGCGTTTCTCGCCTGAAACACATTATGGGTTTTCATTTTGTGAATAACTTGAAAATCTTAGCTCAAACAGCTGCAAAACCTATTTCCCCAGCATGGAAATGCTGAATTCTATAAGGCCAAGCCTGAAATATGTGTGTCCGAGTCTCCTATCAAAAGTTACAGCTGTCTTTATGGACTTGGTGAAAATCGCCTTATTTCGGCGAGACAGTGCGTTTCTCGCCTGAAACACATTATGGGTTTTCATTTTGTGAATAACTTGAAAATCTTAGCTCAAACAGCTGCAAAACCTATTTCCCCAGCATGGAAATGCTGAATTCTATAAGGCCAAGCCTGAAATATGTGTGTCCGAGTCTCCTATCAAAAGTTACAGCTGTCTTTATGGACTTGGTGAAAATCGCCTTATTTCGGCGAGACAGTGCGTTTCTCGCCTGAAACACATTATGGGTTTTCATTTTGTGAATAACTTGAAAATCTTAGCTCAAACAGCTGCAAAACCTATTTCCCCAGCATGGAAATGCTGAATTCTATAAGGCCAAGCCTGAAATATGTGTGTCCGAGTCTCCTATCAAAAGTTACAGCTGTCTTTATGGACTTGGTGAAAATCGCCTTATTTCGGCGAGACAGTGCGTTTCTCGCCTGAAACACATTATGGGTTTTCATTTTGTGAATAACTTGAAAATCTTAGCTCAAACAGCTGCAAAACCTATTTCCCCAGCATGGAAATGCTGAATTCTATAAGGCCAAGCCTGAAATATGTGTGTCCGAGTCTCCTATCAAAAGTTACAGCTGTCTTTATGGACTTGGTGAAAATCGCCTTATTTCGGCGAGACAGTGCGTTTCTCGCCTGAAACACATTATGGGTTTTCATTTTGTGAATAACTTGAAAATCTTAGCTCAAACAGCTGCAAAACCTATTTCCCCAGCATGGAAATGCTGAATTCTATAAGGCCAAGCCTGAAATATGTGTGTCCGAGTCTCCTATCAAAAGTTACAGCTGTCTTTATGGACTTGGTGAAAATCGCCTTATTTCGGCGAGACAGTGCGTTTCTCGCCTGAAACACATTATGGGTTTTCATTTTGTGAATAACTTGAAAATCTTAGCTCAAACAGCTGCAAAACCTATTTCCCCAGCATGGAAATGCTGAATTCTATAAGGCCAAGCCTGAAATATGTGTGTCCGAGTCTCCTATCAAAAGTTACAGCTGTCTTTATGGACTTGGTGAAAATCGCCTTATTTCGGCGAGACAGTGCGTTTCTCGCCTGAAACACATTATGGGTTTTCATTTTGTGAATAACTTGAAAATCTTAGCTCAAACAGCTGCAAAACCTATTTCCCCAGCATGGAAATGCTGAATTCTATAAGGCCAAGCCTGAAATATGTGTGTCCGAGTCTCCTATCAAAAGTTACAGCTGTCTTTATGGACTTGGTGAAAATCGCCTTATTTCGGCGAGACAGTGCGTTTCTCGCCTGAAACACATTATGGGTTTTCATTTTGTGAATAACTTGAAAATCTTAGCTCAAACAGCTGCAAAACCTATTTCCCCAGCATGGAAATGCTGAATTCTATAAGGCCAAGCCTGAAATATGTGTGTCCGAGTCTCCTATCAAAAGTTACAGCTGTCTTTATGGACTTGGTGAAAATCGCCTTATTTCGGCGAGACAGTGCGTTTCTCGCCTGAAACACATTATGGGTTTTCATTTTGTGAATAACTTGAAAATCTTAGCTCAAACAGCTGCAAAACCTATTTCCCCAGCATGGAAATGCTGAATTCTATAAGGCCAAGCCTGAAATATGTGTGTCCGAGTCTCCTATCAAAAGTTACAGCTGTCTTTATGGACTTGGTGAAAATCGCCTTATTTCGGCGAGACAGTGCGTTTCTCGCCTGAAACACATTATGGGTTTTCATTTTGTGAATAACTTGAAAATCTTAGCTCAAACAGCTGCAAAACCTATTTCCCCAGCATGGAAATGCTGAATTCTATAAGGCCAAGCCTGAAATATGTGTGTCCGAGTCTCCTATCAAAAGTTACAGCTGTCTTTATGGACTTGGTGAAAATCGCCTTATTTCGGCGAGACAGTGCGTTTCTCGCCTGAAACACATTATGGGTTTTCATTTTGTGAATAACTTGAAAATCTTAGCTCAAACAGCTGCAAAACCTATTTCCCCAGCATGGAAATGCTGAATTCTATAAGGCCAAGCCTGAAATATGTGTGTCCGAGTCTCCTATCAAAAGTTACAGCTGTCTTTATGGACTTGGTGAAAATCGCCTTATTTCGGCGAGACAGTGCGTTTCTCGCCTGAAACACATTATGGGTTTTCATTTTGTGAATAACTTGAAAATCTTAGCTCAAACAGCTGCAAAACCTATTTCCCCAGCATGGAAATGCTGAATTCTATAAGGCCAAGCCTGAAATATGTGTGTCCGAGTCTCCTATCAAAAGTTACAGCTGTCTTTATGGACTTGGTGAAAATCGCCTTATTTCGGCGAGACAGTGCGTTTCTCGCCTGAAACACATTATGGGTTTTCATTTTGTGAATAACTTGAAAATCTTAGCTCAAACAGCTGCAAAACCTATTTCCCCAGCATGGAAATGCTGAATTCTATAAGGCCAAGCCTGAAATATGTGTGTCCGAGTCTCCTATCAAAAGTTACAGCTGTCTTTATGGACTTGGTGAAAATCGCCTTATTTCGGCGAGACAGTGCGTTTCTCGCCTGAAACACATTATGGGTTTTCATTTTGTGAATAACTTGAAAATCTTAGCTCAAACAGCTGCAAAACCTATTTCCCCAGCATGGAAATGCTGAATTCTATAAGGCCAAGCCTGAAATATGTGTGTCCGAGTCTCCTATCAAAAGTTACAGCTGTCTTTATGGACTTGGTGAAAATCGCCTTATTTCGGCGAGACAGTGCGTTTCTCGCCTGAAACACATTATGGGTTTTCATTTTGTGAATAACTTGAAAATCTTAGCTCAAACAGCTGCAAAACCTATTTCCCCAGCATGGAAATGCTGAATTCTATAAGGCCAAGCCTGAAATATGTGTGTCCGAGTCTCCTATCAAAAGTTACAGCTGTCTTTATGGACTTGGTGAAAATCGCCTTATTTCGGCGAGACAGTGCGTTTCTCGCCTGAAACACATTATGGGTTTTCATTTTGTGAATAACTTGAAAATCTTAGCTCAAACAGCTGCAAAACCTATTTCCCCAGCATGGAAATGCTGAATTCTATAAGGCCAAGCCTGAAATATGTGTGTCCGAGTCTCCTATCAAAAGTTACAGCTGTCTTTATGGACTTGGTGAAAATCGCCTTATTTCGGCGAGACAGTGCGTTTCTCGCCTGAAACACATTATGGGTTTTCATTTTGTGAATAACTTGAAAATCTTAGCTCAAACAGCTGCAAAACCTATTTCCCCAGCATGGAAATGCTGAATTCTATAAGGCCAAGCCTGAAATATGTGTGTCCGAGTCTCCTATCAAAAGTTACAGCTGTCTTTATGGACTTGGTGAAAATCGCCTTATTTCGGCGAGACAGTGCGTTTCTCGCCTGAAACACATTATGGGTTTTCATTTTGTGAATAACTTGAAAATCTTAGCTCAAACAGCTGCAAAACCTATTTCCCCAGCATGGAAATGCTGAATTCTATAAGGCCAAGCCTGAAATATGTGTGTCCGAGTCTCCTATCAAAAGTTACAGCTGTCTTTATGGACTTGGTGAAAATCGCCTTATTTCGGCGAGACAGTGCGTTTCTCGCCTGAAACACATTATGGGTTTTCATTTTGTGAATAACTTGAAAATCTTAGCTCAAACAGCTGCAAAACCTATTTCCCCAGCATGGAAATGCTGAATTCTATAAGGCCAAGCCTGAAATATGTGTGTCCGAGTCTCCTATCAAAAGTTACAGCTGTCTTTATGGACTTGGTGAAAATCGCCTTATTTCGGCGAGACAGTGCGTTTCTCGCCTGAAACACATTATGGGTTTTCATTTTGTGAATAACTTGAAAATCTTAGCTCAAACAGCTGCAAAACCTATTTCCCCAGCATGGAAATGCTGAATTCTATAAGGCCAAGCCTGAAATATGTGTGTCCGAGTCTCCTATCAAAAGTTACAGCTGTCTTTATGGACTTGGTGAAAATCGCCTTATTTCGGCGAGACAGTGCGTTTCTCGCCTGAAACACATTATGGGTTTTCATTTTGTGAATAACTTGAAAATCTTAGCTCAAACAGCTGCAAAACCTATTTCCCCAGCATGGAAATGCTGAATTCTATAAGGCCAAGCCTGAAATATGTGTGTCCGAGTCTCCTATCAAAAGTTACAGCTGTCTTTATGGACTTGGTGAAAATCGCCTTATTTCGGCGAGACAGTGCGTTTCTCGCCTGAAACACATTATGGGTTTTCATTTTGTGAATAACTTGAAAATCTTAGCTCAAACAGCTGCAAAACCTATTTCCCCAGCATGGAAATGCTGAATTCTATAAGGCCAAGCCTGAAATATGTGTGTCCGAGTCTCCTATCAAAAGTTACAGCTGTCTTTATGGACTTGGTGAAAATCGCCTTATTTCGGCGAGACAGTGCGTTTCTCGCCTGAAACACATTATGGGTTTTCATTTTGTGAATAACTTGAAAATCTTAGCTCAAACAGCTGCAAAACCTATTTCCCCAGCATGGAAATGCTGAATTCTATAAGGCCAAGCCTGAAATATGTGTGTCCGAGTCTCCTATCAAAAGTTACAGCTGTCTTTATGGACTTGGTGAAAATCGCCTTATTTCGGCGAGACAGTGCGTTTCTCGCCTGAAACACATTATGGGTTTTCATTTTGTGAATAACTTGAAAATCTTAGCTCAAACAGCTGCAAAACCTATTTCCCCAGCATGGAAATGCTGAATTCTATAAGGCCAAGCCTGAAATATGTGTGTCCGAGTCTCCTATCAAAAGTTACAGCTGTCTTTATGGACTTGGTGAAAATCGCCTTATTTCGGCGAGACAGTGCGTTTCTCGCCTGAAACACATTATGGGTTTTCATTTTGTGAATAACTTGAAAATCTTAGCTCAAACAGCTGCAAAACCTATTTCCCCAGCATGGAAATGCTGAATTCTATAAGGCCAAGCCTGAAATATGTGTGTCCGAGTCTCCTATCAAAAGTTACAGCTGTCTTTATGGACTTGGTGAAAATCGCCTTATTTCGGCGAGACAGTGCGTTTCTCGCCTGAAACACATTATGGGTTTTCATTTTGTGAATAACTTGAAAATCTTAGCTCAAACAGCTGCAAAACCTATTTCCCCAGCATGGAAATGCTGAATTCTATAAGGCCAAGCCTGAAATATGTGTGTCCGAGTCTCCTATCAAAAGTTACAGCTGTCTTTATGGACTTGGTGAAAATCGCCTTATTTCGGCGAGACAGTGCGTTTCTCGCCTGAAACACATTATGGGTTTTCATTTTGTGAATAACTTGAAAATCTTAGCTCAAACAGCTGCAAAACCTATTTCCCCAGCATGGAAATGCTGAATTCTATAAGGCCAAGCCTGAAATATGTGTGTCCGAGTCTCCTATCAAAAGTTACAGCTGTCTTTATGGACTTGGTGAAAATCGCCTTATTTCGGCGAGACAGTGCGTTTCTCGCCTGAAACACATTATGGGTTTTCATTTTGTGAATAACTTGAAAATCTTAGCTCAAACAGCTGCAAAACCTATTTCCCCAGCATGGAAATGCTGAATTCTATAAGGCCAAGCCTGAAATATGTGTGTCCGAGTCTCCTATCAAAAGTTACAGCTGTCTTTATGGACTTGGTGAAAATCGCCTTATTTCGGCGAGACAGTGCGTTTCTCGCCTGAAACACATTATGGGTTTTCATTTTGTGAATAACTTGAAAATCTTAGCTCAAACAGCTGCAAAACCTATTTCCCCAGCATGGAAATGCTGAATTCTATAAGGCCAAGCCTGAAATATGTGTGTCCGAGTCTCCTATCAAAAGTTACAGCTGTCTTTATGGACTTGGTGAAAATCGCCTTATTTCGGCGAGACAGTGCGTTTCTCGCCTGAAACACATTATGGGTTTTCATTTTGTGAATAACTTGAAAATCTTAGCTCAAACAGCTGCAAAACCTATTTCCCCAGCATGGAAATGCTGAATTCTATAAGGCCAAGCCTGAAATATGTGTGTCCGAGTCTCCTATCAAAAGTTACAGCTGTCTTTATGGACTTGGTGAAAATCGCCTTATTTCGGCGAGACAGTGCGTTTCTCGCCTGAAACACATTATGGGTTTTCATTTTGTGAATAACTTGAAAATCTTAGCTCAAACAGCTGCAAAACCTATTTCCCCAGCATGGAAATGCTGAATTCTATAAGGCCAAGCCTGAAATATGTGTGTCCGAGTCTCCTATCAAAAGTTACAGCTGTCTTTATGGACTTGGTGAAAATCGCCTTATTTCGGCGAGACAGTGCGTTTCTCGCCTGAAACACATTATGGGTTTTCATTTTGTGAATAACTTGAAAATCTTAGCTCAAACAGCTGCAAAACCTATTTCCCCAGCATGGAAATGCTGAATTCTATAAGGCCAAGCCTGAAATATGTGTGTCCGAGTCTCCTATCAAAAGTTACAGCTGTCTTTATGGACTTGGTGAAAATCGCCTTATTTCGGCGAGACAGTGCGTTTCTCGCCTGAAACACATTATGGGTTTTCATTTTGTGAATAACTTGAAAATCTTAGCTCAAACAGCTGCAAAACCTATTTCCCCAGCATGGAAATGCTGAATTCTATAAGGCCAAGCCTGAAATATGTGTGTCCGAGTCTCCTATCAAAAGTTACAGCTGTCTTTATGGACTTGGTGAAAATCGCCTTATTTCGGCGAGACAGTGCGTTTCTCGCCTGAAACACATTATGGGTTTTCATTTTGTGAATAACTTGAAAATCTTAGCTCAAACAGCTGCAAAACCTATTTCCCCAGCATGGAAATGCTGAATTCTATAAGGCCAAGCCTGAAATATGTGTGTCCGAGTCTCCTATCAAAAGTTACAGCTGTCTTTATGGACTTGGTGAAAATCGCCTTATTTCGGCGAGACAGTGCGTTTCTCGCCTGAAACACATTATGGGTTTTCATTTTGTGAATAACTTGAAAATCTTAGCTCAAACAGCTGCAAAACCTATTTCCCCAGCATGGAAATGCTGAATTCTATAAGGCCAAGCCTGAAATATGTGTGTCCGAGTCTCCTATCAAAAGTTACAGCTGTCTTTATGGACTTGGTGAAAATCGCCTTATTTCGGCGAGACAGTGCGTTTCTCGCCTGAAACACATTATGGGTTTTCATTTTGTGAATAACTTGAAAATCTTAGCTCAAACAGCTGCAAAACCTATTTCCCCAGCATGGAAATGCTGAATTCTATAAGGCCAAGCCTGAAATATGTGTGTCCGAGTCTCCTATCAAAAGTTACAGCTGTCTTTATGGACTTGGTGAAAATCGCCTTATTTCGGCGAGACAGTGCGTTTCTCGCCTGAAACACATTATGGGTTTTCATTTTGTGAATAACTTGAAAATCTTAGCTCAAACAGCTGCAAAACCTATTTCCCCAGCATGGAAATGCTGAATTCTATAAGGCCAAGCCTGAAATATGTGTGTCCGAGTCTCCTATCAAAAGTTACAGCTGTCTTTATGGACTTGGTGAAAATCGCCTTATTTCGGCGAGACAGTGCGTTTCTCGCCTGAAACACATTATGGGTTTTCATTTTGTGAATAACTTGAAAATCTTAGCTCAAACAGCTGCAAAACCTATTTCCCCAGCATGGAAATGCTGAATTCTATAAGGCCAAGCCTGAAATATGTGTGTCCGAGTCTCCTATCAAAAGTTACAGCTGTCTTTATGGACTTGGTGAAAATCGCCTTATTTCGGCGAGACAGTGCGTTTCTCGCCTGAAACACATTATGGGTTTTCATTTTGTGAATAACTTGAAAATCTTAGCTCAAACAGCTGCAAAACCTATTTCCCCAGCATGGAAATGCTGAATTCTATAAGGCCAAGCCTGAAATATGTGTGTCCGAGTCTCCTATCAAAAGTTACAGCTGTCTTTATGGACTTGGTGAAAATCGCCTTATTTCGGCGAGACAGTGCGTTTCTCGCCTGAAACACATTATGGGTTTTCATTTTGTGAATAACTTGAAAATCTTAGCTCAAACAGCTGCAAAACCTATTTCCCCAGCATGGAAATGCTGAATTCTATAAGGCCAAGCCTGAAATATGTGTGTCCGAGTCTCCTATCAAAAGTTACAGCTGTCTTTATGGACTTGGTGAAAATCGCCTTATTTCGGCGAGACAGTGCGTTTCTCGCCTGAAACACATTATGGGTTTTCATTTTGTGAATAACTTGAAAATCTTAGCTCAAACAGCTGCAAAACCTATTTCCCCAGCATGGAAATGCTGAATTCTATAAGGCCAAGCCTGAAATATGTGTGTCCGAGTCTCCTATCAAAAGTTACAGCTGTCTTTATGGACTTGGTGAAAATCGCCTTATTTCGGCGAGACAGTGCGTTTCTCGCCTGAAACACATTATGGGTTTTCATTTTGTGAATAACTTGAAAATCTTAGCTCAAACAGCTGCAAAACCTATTTCCCCAGCATGGAAATGCTGAATTCTATAAGGCCAAGCCTGAAATATGTGTGTCCGAGTCTCCTATCAAAAGTTACAGCTGTCTTTATGGACTTGGTGAAAATCGCCTTATTTCGGCGAGACAGTGCGTTTCTCGCCTGAAACACATTATGGGTTTTCATTTTGTGAATAACTTGAAAATCTTAGCTCAAACAGCTGCAAAACCTATTTCCCCAGCATGGAAATGCTGAATTCTATAAGGCCAAGCCTGAAATATGTGTGTCCGAGTCTCCTATCAAAAGTTACAGCTGTCTTTATGGACTTGGTGAAAATCGCCTTATTTCGGCGAGACAGTGCGTTTCTCGCCTGAAACACATTATGGGTTTTCATTTTGTGAATAACTTGAAAATCTTAGCTCAAACAGCTGCAAAACCTATTTCCCCAGCATGGAAATGCTGAATTCTATAAGGCCAAGCCTGAAATATGTGTGTCCGAGTCTCCTATCAAAAGTTACAGCTGTCTTTATGGACTTGGTGAAAATCGCCTTATTTCGGCGAGACAGTGCGTTTCTCGCCTGAAACACATTATGGGTTTTCATTTTGTGAATAACTTGAAAATCTTAGCTCAAACAGCTGCAAAACCTATTTCCCCAGCATGGAAATGCTGAATTCTATAAGGCCAAGCCTGAAATATGTGTGTCCGAGTCTCCTATCAAAAGTTACAGCTGTCTTTATGGACTTGGTGAAAATCGCCTTATTTCGGCGAGACAGTGCGTTTCTCGCCTGAAACACATTATGGGTTTTCATTTTGTGAATAACTTGAAAATCTTAGCTCAAACAGCTGCAAAACCTATTTCCCCAGCATGGAAATGCTGAATTCTATAAGGCCAAGCCTGAAATATGTGTGTCCGAGTCTCCTATCAAAAGTTACAGCTGTCTTTATGGACTTGGTGAAAATCGCCTTATTTCGGCGAGACAGTGCGTTTCTCGCCTGAAACACATTATGGGTTTTCATTTTGTGAATAACTTGAAAATCTTAGCTCAAACAGCTGCAAAACCTATTTCCCCAGCATGGAAATGCTGAATTCTATAAGGCCAAGCCTGAAATATGTGTGTCCGAGTCTCCTATCAAAAGTTACAGCTGTCTTTATGGACTTGGTGAAAATCGCCTTATTTCGGCGAGACAGTGCGTTTCTCGCCTGAAACACATTATGGGTTTTCATTTTGTGAATAACTTGAAAATCTTAGCTCAAACAGCTGCAAAACCTATTTCCCCAGCATGGAAATGCTGAATTCTATAAGGCCAAGCCTGAAATATGTGTGTCCGAGTCTCCTATCAAAAGTTACAGCTGTCTTTATGGACTTGGTGAAAATCGCCTTATTTCGGCGAGACAGTGCGTTTCTCGCCTGAAACACATTATGGGTTTTCATTTTGTGAATAACTTGAAAATCTTAGCTCAAACAGCTGCAAAACCTATTTCCCCAGCATGGAAATGCTGAATTCTATAAGGCCAAGCCTGAAATATGTGTGTCCGAGTCTCCTATCAAAAGTTACAGCTGTCTTTATGGACTTGGTGAAAATCGCCTTATTTCGGCGAGACAGTGCGTTTCTCGCCTGAAACACATTATGGGTTTTCATTTTGTGAATAACTTGAAAATCTTAGCTCAAACAGCTGCAAAACCTATTTCCCAGCATGGAAATGCTGAATTCTATAAGGCCAAGCCTGAAATATGTGTGTCCGAGTCTCCTATCAAAAGTTACAGCTGTCTTTATGGACTTGGTGAAAATCGCCTTATTTCGGCGAGACAGTGCGTTTCTCGCCTGAAACACATTATGGGTTTTCATTTTGTGAATAACTTGAAAATCTTAGCTCAAACAGCTGCAAAACCTATTTCCCCAGCATGGAAATGCTGAATTCTATAAGGCCAAGCCTGAAATATGTGTGTCCGAGTCTCCTATCAAAAGTTACAGCTGTCTTTATGGACTTGGTGAAAATCGCCTTATTTCGGCGAGACAGTGCGTTTCTCGCCTGAAACACATTATGGGTTTTCATTTTGTGAATAACTTGAAAATCTTAGCTCAAACAGCTGCAAAACCTATTTCCCCAGCATGGAAATGCTGAATTCTATAAGGCCAAGCCTGAAATATGTGTGTCCGAGTCTCCTATCAAAAGTTACAGCTGTCTTTATGGACTTGGTGAAAATCGCCTTATTTCGGCGAGACAGTGCGTTTCTCGCCTGAAACACATTATGGGTTTTCATTTTGTGAATAACTTGAAAATCTTAGCTCAAACAGCTGCAAAACCTATTTCCCCAGCATGGAAATGCTGAATTCTATAAGGCCAAGCCTGAAATATGTGTGTCCGAGTCTCCTATCAAAAGTTACAGCTGTCTTTATGGACTTGGTGAAAATCGCCTTATTTCGGCGAGACAGTGCGTTTCTCGCCTGAAACACATTATGGGTTTTCATTTTGTGAATAACTTGAAAATCTTAGCTCAAACAGCTGCAAAACCTATTTCCCCAGCATGGAAATGCTGAATTCTATAAGGCCAAGCCTGAAATATGTGTGTCCGAGTCTCCTATCAAAAGTTACAGCTGTCTTTATGGACTTGGTGAAAATCGCCTTATTTCGGCGAGACAGTGCGTTTCTCGCCTGAAACACATTATGGGTTTTCATTTTGTGAATAACTTGAAAATCTTAGCTCAAACAGCTGCAAAACCTATTTCCCCAGCATGGAAATGCTGAATTCTATAAGGCCAAGCCTGAAATATGTGTGTCCGAGTCTCCTATCAAAAGTTACAGCTGTCTTTATGGACTTGGTGAAAATCGCCTTATTTCGGCGAGACAGTGCGTTTCTCGCCTGAAACACATTATGGGTTTTCATTTTGTGAATAACTTGAAAATCTTAGCTCAAACAGCTGCAAAACCTATTTCCCCAGCATGGAAATGCTGAATTCTATAAGGCCAAGCCTGAAATATGTGTGTCCGAGTCTCCTATCAAAAGTTACAGCTGTCTTTATGGACTTGGTGAAAATCGCCTTATTTCGGCGAGACAGTGCGTTTCTCGCCTGAAACACATTATGGGTTTTCATTTTGTGAATAACTTGAAAATCTTAGCTCAAACAGCTGCAAAACCTATTTCCCCAGCATGGAAATGCTGAATTCTATAAGGCCAAGCCTGAAATATGTGTGTCCGAGTCTCCTATCAAAAGTTACAGCTGTCTTTATGGACTTGGTGAAAATCGCCTTATTTCGGCGAGACAGTGCGTTTCTCGCCTGAAACACATTATGGGTTTTCATTTTGTGAATAACTTGAAAATCTTAGCTCAAACAGCTGCAAAACCTATTTCCCCAGCATGGAAATGCTGAATTCTATAAGGCCAAGCCTGAAATATGTGTGTCCGAGTCTCCTATCAAAAGTTACAGCTGTCTTTATGGACTTGGTGAAAATCGCCTTATTTCGGCGAGACAGTGCGTTTCTCGCCTGAAACACATTATGGGTTTTCATTTTGTGAATAACTTGAAAATCTTAGCTCAAACAGCTGCAAAACCTATTTCCCCAGCATGGAAATGCTGAATTCTATAAGGCCAAGCCTGAAATATGTGTGTCCGAGTCTCCTATCAAAAGTTACAGCTGTCTTTATGGACTTGGTGAAAATCGCCTTATTTCGGCGAGACAGTGCGTTTCTCGCCTGAAACACATTATGGGTTTTC
Organism: Oreochromis niloticus; assembly: GCF_001858045.2. NCBI lineage: Eukaryota > Metazoa > Chordata > Actinopteri > Cichliformes > Cichlidae > Oreochromis > Oreochromis niloticus. Next base: position 793 of record NW_020328245.1, on the reverse strand, counting down.
ATTTTGTGAATAACTTGAAAATCTTAGCTCAAACAGCTGCAAAACCTATTTCCCCAGCATGGAAATGCTGAATTCTATAAGGCCAAGCCTGAAATATGTGTGTCCGAGTCTCCTATCAAAAGTTACAGCTGTCTTTATGGACTTGGTGAAAATCGCCTTATTTCGGCGAGACAGTGCGTTTCTCGCCTGAAACACATTATGGGTTTTCATTTTGTGAATAACTTGAAAATCTTAGCTCAAACAGCTGCAAAACCTATTTCCCCAGCATGGAAATGCTGAATTCTATAAGGCCAAGCCTGAAATATGTGTGTCCGAGTCTCCTATCAAAAGTTACAGCTGTCTTTATGGACTTGGTGAAAATCGCCTTATTTCGGCGAGACAGTGCGTTTCTCGCCTGAAACACATTATGGGTTTTCATTTTGTGAATAACTTGAAAATCTTAGCTCAAACAGCTGCAAAACCTATTTCCCCAGCATGGAAATGCTGAATTCTATAAGGCCAAGCCTGAAATATGTGTGTCCGAGTCTCCTATCAAAAGTTACAGCTGTCTTTATGGACTTGGTGAAAATCGCCTTATTTCGGCGAGACAGTGCGTTTCTCGCCTGAAACACATTATGGGTTTTCATTTTGTGAATAACTTGAAAATCTTAGCTCAAACAGCTGCAAAACCTATTTCCCCAGCATGGAAATGCTGAATCTATAGCCTGAAATATGTGTGTCCGAGTCTCCTATCAAAAGTTACAGCTGTCTTTATGGACTTGGTGAAAATCGCCTTATTTCGGCGAGACAGTGC
>NW_020328244.1:0-11379 GCF_001858045.2 Oreochromis niloticus | reverse complement strand
CCTATCAAAGTTACAGCTGTCTTATGGACTTGGTGAAAATCGCCTTATTTCGGCGAGACAGTGCGTTTCTCGCCTGAAACACATTATGGGTTTCATTTTGTGAATAACTTGAAATCTTAGCTCAAACAGCTGCAAAACCTATTTCCCAGCATGGAAATGCTGAATTCTATAAGGCCAAGCCTGAAATATGTGTGTCCGAGTCTCCTATCAAAAGTTACAGCTGTCTTTATGGACTTGGTGAAAATCGCCTTATTTCGGCGAGACAGTGCGTTTCTCGCCTGAAACACATTATGGGTTTTCATTTTGTGAATAACTTGAAAATCTTAGCTCAAACAGCTGCAAAACCTATTTCCCCAGCATGGAAATGCTGAATTCTATAAGGCCAAGCCTGAAATATGTGTGTCCGAGTCTCCTATCAAAAGTTACAGCTGTCTTTATGGACTTGGTGAAAATCGCCTTATTTCGGCGAGACAGTGCGTTTCTCGCCTGAAACACATTATGGGTTTTCATTTTGTGAATAACTTGAAAATCTTAGCTCAAACAGCTGCAAAACCTATTTCCCAGCATGGAAATGCTGAATTCTATAAGGCCAAGCCTGAAATATGTGTGTCCGAGTCTCCTATCAAAAGTTACAGCTGTCTTTATGGACTTGGTGAAAATCGCCTTATTTCGGCGAGACAGTGCGTTTCTCGCCTGAAACACATTATGGGTTTTCATTTTGTGAATAACTTGAAAATCTTAGCTCAAACAGCTGCAAAACCTATTTCCCCAGCATGGAAATGCTGAATTCTATAAGGCCAAGCCTGAAATATGTGTGTCCGAGTCTCCTATCAAAAGTTACAGCTGTCTTTATGGACTTGGTGAAAATCGCCTTATTTCGGCGAGACAGTGCGTTTCTCGCCTGAAACACATTATGGGTTTTCATTTTGTGAATAACTTGAAAATCTTAGCTCAAACAGCTGCAAAACCTATTTCCCCAGCATGGAAATGCTGAATTCTATAAGGCCAAGCCTGAAATATGTGTGTCCGAGTCTCCTATCAAAAGTTACAGCTGTCTTTATGGACTTGGTGAAAATCGCCTTATTTCGGCGAGACAGTGCGTTTCTCGCCTGAAACACATTATGGGTTTTCATTTGTGAATAACTTGAAAATCTTAGCTCAAACAGCTGCAAAACCTATTTCCCAGCATGGAAATGCTGAATTCTATAAGGCCAAGCCTGAAATATGTGTGTCCGAGTCTCCTATCAAAAGTTACAGCTGTCTTTATGGACTTGGTGAAAATCGCCTTATTTCGGCGAGACAGTGCGTTTCTCGCCTGAAACACATTATGGGTTTTCATTTTGTGAATAACTTGAAAATCTTAGCTCAAACAGCTGCAAAACCTATTTCCCCAGCATGGAAATGCTGAATTCTATAAGGCCAAGCCTGAAATATGTGTGTCCGAGTCTCCTATCAAAAGTTACAGCTGTCTTTATGGACTTGGTGAAAATCGCCTTATTTCGGCGAGACAGTGCGTTTCTCGCCTGAAACACATTATGGGTTTTCATTTTGTGAATAACTTGAAAATCTTAGCTCAAACAGCTGCAAAACCTATTTCCCCAGCATGGAAATGCTGAATTCTATAAGGCCAAGCCTGAAATATGTGTGTCCGAGTCTCCTATCAAAAGTTACAGCTGTCTTTATGGACTTGGTGAAAATCGCCTTATTTCGGCGAGACAGTGCGTTTCTCGCCTGAAACACATTATGGGTTTTCATTTTGTGAATAACTTGAAAATCTTAGCTCAAACAGCTGCAAAACCTATTTCCCCAGCATGGAAATGCTGAATTCTATAAGGCCAAGCCTGAAATATGTGTGTCCGAGTCTCCTATCAAAAGTTACAGCTGTCTTTATGGACTTGGTGAAAATCGCCTTATTTCGGCGAGACAGTGCGTTTCTCGCCTGAAACACATTATGGGTTTTCATTTTGTGAATAACTTGAAAATCTTAGCTCAAACAGCTGCAAAACCTATTTCCCCAGCATGGAAATGCTGAATTCTATAAGGCCAAGCCTGAAATATGTGTGTCCGAGTCTCCTATCAAAAGTTACAGCTGTCTTTATGGACTTGGTGAAAATCGCCTTATTTCGGCGAGACAGTGCGTTTCTCGCCTGAAACACATTATGGGTTTTCATTTTGTGAATAACTTGAAAATCTTAGCTCAAACAGCTGCAAAACCTATTTCCCCAGCATGGAAATGCTGAATTCTATAAGGCCAAGCCTGAAATATGTGTGTCCGAGTCTCCTATCAAAAGTTACAGCTGTCTTTATGGACTTGGTGAAAATCGCCTTATTTCGGCGAGACAGTGCGTTTCTCGCCTGAAACACATTATGGGTTTTCATTTTGTGAATAACTTGAAAATCTTAGCTCAAACAGCTGCAAAACCTATTTCCCCAGCATGGAAATGCTGAATTCTATAAGGCCAAGCCTGAAATATGTGTGTCCGAGTCTCCTATCAAAAGTTACAGCTGTCTTTATGGACTTGGTGAAAATCGCCTTATTTCGGCGAGACAGTGCGTTTCTCGCCTGAAACACATTATGGGTTTTCATTTTGTGAATAACTTGAAAATCTTAGCTCAAACAGCTGCAAAACCTATTTCCCCAGCATGGAAATGCTGAATTCTATAAGGCCAAGCCTGAAATATGTGTGTCCGAGTCTCCTATCAAAAGTTACAGCTGTCTTTATGGACTTGGTGAAAATCGCCTTATTTCGGCGAGACAGTGCGTTTCTCGCCTGAAACACATTATGGGTTTTCATTTTGTGAATAACTTGAAAATCTTAGCTCAAACAGCTGCAAAACCTATTTCCCCAGCATGGAAATGCTGAATTCTATAAGGCCAAGCCTGAAATATGTGTGTCCGAGTCTCCTATCAAAAGTTACAGCTGTCTTTATGGACTTGGTGAAAATCGCCTTATTTCGGCGAGACAGTGCGTTTCTCGCCTGAAACACATTATGGGTTTTCATTTTGTGAATAACTTGAAAATCTTAGCTCAAACAGCTGCAAAACCTATTTCCCCAGCATGGAAATGCTGAATTCTATAAGGCCAAGCCTGAAATATGTGTGTCCGAGTCTCCTATCAAAAGTTACAGCTGTCTTTATGGACTTGGTGAAAATCGCCTTATTTCGGCGAGACAGTGCGTTTCTCGCCTGAAACACATTATGGGTTTTCATTTTGTGAATAACTTGAAAATCTTAGCTCAAACAGCTGCAAAACCTATTTCCCCAGCATGGAAATGCTGAATTCTATAAGGCCAAGCCTGAAATATGTGTGTCCGAGTCTCCTATCAAAAGTTACAGCTGTCTTTATGGACTTGGTGAAAATCGCCTTATTTCGGCGAGACAGTGCGTTTCTCGCCTGAAACACATTATGGGTTTTCATTTTGTGAATAACTTGAAAATCTTAGCTCAAACAGCTGCAAAACCTATTTCCCCAGCATGGAAATGCTGAATTCTATAAGGCCAAGCCTGAAATATGTGTGTCCGAGTCTCCTATCAAAAGTTACAGCTGTCTTTATGGACTTGGTGAAAATCGCCTTATTTCGGCGAGACAGTGCGTTTCTCGCCTGAAACACATTATGGGTTTTCATTTTGTGAATAACTTGAAAATCTTAGCTCAAACAGCTGCAAAACCTATTTCCCCAGCATGGAAATGCTGAATTCTATAAGGCCAAGCCTGAAATATGTGTGTCCGAGTCTCCTATCAAAAGTTACAGCTGTCTTTATGGACTTGGTGAAAATCGCCTTATTTCGGCGAGACAGTGCGTTTCTCGCCTGAAACACATTATGGGTTTTCATTTTGTGAATAACTTGAAAATCTTAGCTCAAACAGCTGCAAAACCTATTTCCCCAGCATGGAAATGCTGAATTCTATAAGGCCAAGCCTGAAATATGTGTGTCCGAGTCTCCTATCAAAAGTTACAGCTGTCTTTATGGACTTGGTGAAAATCGCCTTATTTCGGCGAGACAGTGCGTTTCTCGCCTGAAACACATTATGGGTTTTCATTTTGTGAATAACTTGAAAATCTTAGCTCAAACAGCTGCAAAACCTATTTCCCCAGCATGGAAATGCTGAATTCTATAAGGCCAAGCCTGAAATATGTGTGTCCGAGTCTCCTATCAAAAGTTACAGCTGTCTTTATGGACTTGGTGAAAATCGCCTTATTTCGGCGAGACAGTGCGTTTCTCGCCTGAAACACATTATGGGTTTTCATTTTGTGAATAACTTGAAAATCTTAGCTCAAACAGCTGCAAAACCTATTTCCCCAGCATGGAAATGCTGAATTCTATAAGGCCAAGCCTGAAATATGTGTGTCCGAGTCTCCTATCAAAAGTTACAGCTGTCTTTATGGACTTGGTGAAAATCGCCTTATTTCGGCGAGACAGTGCGTTTCTCGCCTGAAACACATTATGGGTTTTCATTTTGTGAATAACTTGAAAATCTTAGCTCAAACAGCTGCAAAACCTATTTCCCCAGCATGGAAATGCTGAATTCTATAAGGCCAAGCCTGAAATATGTGTGTCCGAGTCTCCTATCAAAAGTTACAGCTGTCTTTATGGACTTGGTGAAAATCGCCTTATTTCGGCGAGACAGTGCGTTTCTCGCCTGAAACACATTATGGGTTTTCATTTTGTGAATAACTTGAAAATCTTAGCTCAAACAGCTGCAAAACCTATTTCCCCAGCATGGAAATGCTGAATTCTATAAGGCCAAGCCTGAAATATGTGTGTCCGAGTCTCCTATCAAAAGTTACAGCTGTCTTTATGGACTTGGTGAAAATCGCCTTATTTCGGCGAGACAGTGCGTTTCTCGCCTGAAACACATTATGGGTTTTCATTTTGTGAATAACTTGAAAATCTTAGCTCAAACAGCTGCAAAACCTATTTCCCCAGCATGGAAATGCTGAATTCTATAAGGCCAAGCCTGAAATATGTGTGTCCGAGTCTCCTATCAAAAGTTACAGCTGTCTTTATGGACTTGGTGAAAATCGCCTTATTTCGGCGAGACAGTGCGTTTCTCGCCTGAAACACATTATGGGTTTTCATTTTGTGAATAACTTGAAAATCTTAGCTCAAACAGCTGCAAAACCTATTTCCCCAGCATGGAAATGCTGAATTCTATAAGGCCAAGCCTGAAATATGTGTGTCCGAGTCTCCTATCAAAAGTTACAGCTGTCTTTATGGACTTGGTGAAAATCGCCTTATTTCGGCGAGACAGTGCGTTTCTCGCCTGAAACACATTATGGGTTTTCATTTTGTGAATAACTTGAAAATCTTAGCTCAAACAGCTGCAAAACCTATTTCCCCAGCATGGAAATGCTGAATTCTATAAGGCCAAGCCTGAAATATGTGTGTCCGAGTCTCCTATCAAAAGTTACAGCTGTCTTTATGGACTTGGTGAAAATCGCCTTATTTCGGCGAGACAGTGCGTTTCTCGCCTGAAACACATTATGGGTTTTCATTTTGTGAATAACTTGAAAATCTTAGCTCAAACAGCTGCAAAACCTATTTCCCCAGCATGGAAATGCTGAATTCTATAAGGCCAAGCCTGAAATATGTGTGTCCGAGTCTCCTATCAAAAGTTACAGCTGTCTTTATGGACTTGGTGAAAATCGCCTTATTTCGGCGAGACAGTGCGTTTCTCGCCTGAAACACATTATGGGTTTTCATTTTGTGAATAACTTGAAAATCTTAGCTCAAACAGCTGCAAAACCTATTTCCCCAGCATGGAAATGCTGAATTCTATAAGGCCAAGCCTGAAATATGTGTGTCCGAGTCTCCTATCAAAAGTTACAGCTGTCTTTATGGACTTGGTGAAAATCGCCTTATTTCGGCGAGACAGTGCGTTTCTCGCCTGAAACACATTATGGGTTTTCATTTTGTGAATAACTTGAAAATCTTAGCTCAAACAGCTGCAAAACCTATTTCCCCAGCATGGAAATGCTGAATTCTATAAGGCCAAGCCTGAAATATGTGTGTCCGAGTCTCCTATCAAAAGTTACAGCTGTCTTTATGGACTTGGTGAAAATCGCCTTATTTCGGCGAGACAGTGCGTTTCTCGCCTGAAACACATTATGGGTTTTCATTTTGTGAATAACTTGAAAATCTTAGCTCAAACAGCTGCAAAACCTATTTCCCCAGCATGGAAATGCTGAATTCTATAAGGCCAAGCCTGAAATATGTGTGTCCGAGTCTCCTATCAAAAGTTACAGCTGTCTTTATGGACTTGGTGAAAATCGCCTTATTTCGGCGAGACAGTGCGTTTCTCGCCTGAAACACATTATGGGTTTTCATTTTGTGAATAACTTGAAAATCTTAGCTCAAACAGCTGCAAAACCTATTTCCCCAGCATGGAAATGCTGAATTCTATAAGGCCAAGCCTGAAATATGTGTGTCCGAGTCTCCTATCAAAAGTTACAGCTGTCTTTATGGACTTGGTGAAAATCGCCTTATTTCGGCGAGACAGTGCGTTTCTCGCCTGAAACACATTATGGGTTTTCATTTTGTGAATAACTTGAAAATCTTAGCTCAAACAGCTGCAAAACCTATTTCCCCAGCATGGAAATGCTGAATTCTATAAGGCCAAGCCTGAAATATGTGTGTCCGAGTCTCCTATCAAAAGTTACAGCTGTCTTTATGGACTTGGTGAAAATCGCCTTATTTCGGCGAGACAGTGCGTTTCTCGCCTGAAACACATTATGGGTTTTCATTTTGTGAATAACTTGAAAATCTTAGCTCAAACAGCTGCAAAACCTATTTCCCCAGCATGGAAATGCTGAATTCTATAAGGCCAAGCCTGAAATATGTGTGTCCGAGTCTCCTATCAAAAGTTACAGCTGTCTTTATGGACTTGGTGAAAATCGCCTTATTTCGGCGAGACAGTGCGTTTCTCGCCTGAAACACATTATGGGTTTTCATTTTGTGAATAACTTGAAAATCTTAGCTCAAACAGCTGCAAAACCTATTTCCCCAGCATGGAAATGCTGAATTCTATAAGGCCAAGCCTGAAATATGTGTGTCCGAGTCTCCTATCAAAAGTTACAGCTGTCTTTATGGACTTGGTGAAAATCGCCTTATTTCGGCGAGACAGTGCGTTTCTCGCCTGAAACACATTATGGGTTTTCATTTTGTGAATAACTTGAAAATCTTAGCTCAAACAGCTGCAAAACCTATTTCCCCAGCATGGAAATGCTGAATTCTATAAGGCCAAGCCTGAAATATGTGTGTCCGAGTCTCCTATCAAAAGTTACAGCTGTCTTTATGGACTTGGTGAAAATCGCCTTATTTCGGCGAGACAGTGCGTTTCTCGCCTGAAACACATTATGGGTTTTCATTTTGTGAATAACTTGAAAATCTTAGCTCAAACAGCTGCAAAACCTATTTCCCCAGCATGGAAATGCTGAATTCTATAAGGCCAAGCCTGAAATATGTGTGTCCGAGTCTCCTATCAAAAGTTACAGCTGTCTTTATGGACTTGGTGAAAATCGCCTTATTTCGGCGAGACAGTGCGTTTCTCGCCTGAAACACATTATGGGTTTTCATTTTGTGAATAACTTGAAAATCTTAGCTCAAACAGCTGCAAAACCTATTTCCCCAGCATGGAAATGCTGAATTCTATAAGGCCAAGCCTGAAATATGTGTGTCCGAGTCTCCTATCAAAAGTTACAGCTGTCTTTATGGACTTGGTGAAAATCGCCTTATTTCGGCGAGACAGTGCGTTTCTCGCCTGAAACACATTATGGGTTTTCATTTTGTGAATAACTTGAAAATCTTAGCTCAAACAGCTGCAAAACCTATTTCCCCAGCATGGAAATGCTGAATTCTATAAGGCCAAGCCTGAAATATGTGTGTCCGAGTCTCCTATCAAAAGTTACAGCTGTCTTTATGGACTTGGTGAAAATCGCCTTATTTCGGCGAGACAGTGCGTTTCTCGCCTGAAACACATTATGGGTTTTCATTTTGTGAATAACTTGAAAATCTTAGCTCAAACAGCTGCAAAACCTATTTCCCCAGCATGGAAATGCTGAATTCTATAAGGCCAAGCCTGAAATATGTGTGTCCGAGTCTCCTATCAAAAGTTACAGCTGTCTTTATGGACTTGGTGAAAATCGCCTTATTTCGGCGAGACAGTGCGTTTCTCGCCTGAAACACATTATGGGTTTTCATTTTGTGAATAACTTGAAAATCTTAGCTCAAACAGCTGCAAAACCTATTTCCCCAGCATGGAAATGCTGAATTCTATAAGGCCAAGCCTGAAATATGTGTGTCCGAGTCTCCTATCAAAAGTTACAGCTGTCTTTATGGACTTGGTGAAAATCGCCTTATTTCGGCGAGACAGTGCGTTTCTCGCCTGAAACACATTATGGGTTTTCATTTTGTGAATAACTTGAAAATCTTAGCTCAAACAGCTGCAAAACCTATTTCCCCAGCATGGAAATGCTGAATTCTATAAGGCCAAGCCTGAAATATGTGTGTCCGAGTCTCCTATCAAAAGTTACAGCTGTCTTTATGGACTTGGTGAAAATCGCCTTATTTCGGCGAGACAGTGCGTTTCTCGCCTGAAACACATTATGGGTTTTCATTTTGTGAATAACTTGAAAATCTTAGCTCAAACAGCTGCAAAACCTATTTCCCCAGCATGGAAATGCTGAATTCTATAAGGCCAAGCCTGAAATATGTGTGTCCGAGTCTCCTATCAAAAGTTACAGCTGTCTTTATGGACTTGGTGAAAATCGCCTTATTTCGGCGAGACAGTGCGTTTCTCGCCTGAAACACATTATGGGTTTTCATTTTGTGAATAACTTGAAAATCTTAGCTCAAACAGCTGCAAAACCTATTTCCCCAGCATGGAAATGCTGAATTCTATAAGGCCAAGCCTGAAATATGTGTGTCCGAGTCTCCTATCAAAAGTTACAGCTGTCTTTATGGACTTGGTGAAAATCGCCTTATTTCGGCGAGACAGTGCGTTTCTCGCCTGAAACACATTATGGGTTTTCATTTTGTGAATAACTTGAAAATCTTAGCTCAAACAGCTGCAAAACCTATTTCCCCAGCATGGAAATGCTGAATTCTATAAGGCCAAGCCTGAAATATGTGTGTCCGAGTCTCCTATCAAAAGTTACAGCTGTCTTTATGGACTTGGTGAAAATCGCCTTATTTCGGCGAGACAGTGCGTTTCTCGCCTGAAACACATTATGGGTTTTCATTTTGTGAATAACTTGAAAATCTTAGCTCAAACAGCTGCAAAACCTATTTCCCCAGCATGGAAATGCTGAATTCTATAAGGCCAAGCCTGAAATATGTGTGTCCGAGTCTCCTATCAAAAGTTACAGCTGTCTTTATGGACTTGGTGAAAATCGCCTTATTTCGGCGAGACAGTGCGTTTCTCGCCTGAAACACATTATGGGTTTTCATTTTGTGAATAACTTGAAAATCTTAGCTCAAACAGCTGCAAAACCTATTTCCCCAGCATGGAAATGCTGAATTCTATAAGGCCAAGCCTGAAATATGTGTGTCCGAGTCTCCTATCAAAAGTTACAGCTGTCTTTATGGACTTGGTGAAAATCGCCTTATTTCGGCGAGACAGTGCGTTTCTCGCCTGAAACACATTATGGGTTTTCATTTTGTGAATAACTTGAAAATCTTAGCTCAAACAGCTGCAAAACCTATTTCCCCAGCATGGAAATGCTGAATTCTATAAGGCCAAGCCTGAAATATGTGTGTCCGAGTCTCCTATCAAAAGTTACAGCTGTCTTTATGGACTTGGTGAAAATCGCCTTATTTCGGCGAGACAGTGCGTTTCTCGCCTGAAACACATTATGGGTTTTCATTTTGTGAATAACTTGAAAATCTTAGCTCAAACAGCTGCAAAACCTATTTCCCCAGCATGGAAATGCTGAATTCTATAAGGCCAAGCCTGAAATATGTGTGTCCGAGTCTCCTATCAAAAGTTACAGCTGTCTTTATGGACTTGGTGAAAATCGCCTTATTTCGGCGAGACAGTGCGTTTCTCGCCTGAAACACATTATGGGTTTTCATTTTGTGAATAACTTGAAAATCTTAGCTCAAACAGCTGCAAAACCTATTTCCCCAGCATGGAAATGCTGAATTCTATAAGGCCAAGCCTGAAATATGTGTGTCCGAGTCTCCTATCAAAAGTTACAGCTGTCTTTATGGACTTGGTGAAAATCGCCTTATTTCGGCGAGACAGTGCGTTTCTCGCCTGAAACACATTATGGGTTTTCATTTTGTGAATAACTTGAAAATCTTAGCTCAAACAGCTGCAAAACCTATTTCCCCAGCATGGAAATGCTGAATTCTATAAGGCCAAGCCTGAAATATGTGTGTCCGAGTCTCCTATCAAAAGTTACAGCTGTCTTTATGGACTTGGTGAAAATCGCCTTATTTCGGCGAGACAGTGCGTTTCTCGCCTGAAACACATTATGGGTTTTCATTTTGTGAATAACTTGAAAATCTTAGCTCAAACAGCTGCAAAACCTATTTCCCCAGCATGGAAATGCTGAATTCTATAAGGCCAAGCCTGAAATATGTGTGTCCGAGTCTCCTATCAAAAGTTACAGCTGTCTTTATGGACTTGGTGAAAATCGCCTTATTTCGGCGAGACAGTGCGTTTCTCGCCTGAAACACATTATGGGTTTTCATTTTGTGAATAACTTGAAAATCTTAGCTCAAACAGCTGCAAAACCTATTTCCCCAGCATGGAAATGCTGAATTCTATAAGGCCAAGCCTGAAATATGTGTGTCCGAGTCTCCTATCAAAAGTTACAGCTGTCTTTATGGACTTGGTGAAAATCGCCTTATTTCGGCGAGACAGTGCGTTTCTCGCCTGAAACACATTATGGGTTTTCATTTTGTGAATAACTTGAAAATCTTAGCTCAAACAGCTGCAAAACCTATTTCCCCAGCATGGAAATGCTGAATTCTATAAGGCCAAGCCTGAAATATGTGTGTCCGAGTCTCCTATCAAAAGTTACAGCTGTCTTTATGGACTTGGTGAAAATCGCCTTATTTCGGCGAGACAGTGCGTTTCTCGCCTGAAACACATTATGGGTTTTCATTTTGTGAATAACTTGAAAATCTTAGCTCAAACAGCTGCAAAACCTATTTCCCCAGCATGGAAATGCTGAATTCTATAAGGCCAAGCCTGAAATATGTGTGTCCGAGTCTCCTATCAAAAGTTACAGCTGTCTTTATGGACTTGGTGAAAATCGCCTTATTTCGGCGAGACAGTGCGTTTCTCGCCTGAAACACATTATGGGTTTTCATTTTGTGAATAACTTGAAAATCTTAGCTCAAACAGCTGCAAACCTATTTCCCAGCAT
>NW_020328243.1:0-32089 GCF_001858045.2 Oreochromis niloticus | reverse complement strand
CAAGCCTGAAATATGTGTGTCCGAGTCTCTATCAAAAGTTACAGCTGTCTTTATGGACTTGGTGAAAATCGCCTTATTTCGGCGAGACAGTGCGTTTCTCGCCTGAAACACATTATGGGTTTTCATTTTGTGAATAACTTGAAATCTGTAGGCTCAAACAGCTGCAAAACCTATTTCCCAGCATGGAAATGCTGAATTCTATAAGGCCAAGCCTGAAATATGTGTGTCCGAGTTCCTATCAAAAGTTACAGCTGTCTTTATGGACTTGGTGAAATCGCCTTATTTCGGCGAGACAGTGCGTTTCTCGCTGAAACACATTATGGGTTTTCATTTTGTGAATAACTTGAAAATCTTAGCTCAAACAGCTGCAAAACCTATTTCCCCAGCATGGAAATGCTGAATTCTATAAGGCCAAGCCTGAAATATGTGTGTCCGAGTCTCCTATCAAAAGTTACAGCTGTCTTTATGGACTTGGTGAAAATCGCCTTATTTCGGCGAGACAGTGCGTTTCTCGCCTGAAACACATTATGGGTTTTCATTTTGTGAATAACTTGAAAATCTTAGCTCAAACAGCTGCAAAACCTATTTCCCCAGCATGGAAATGCTGAATTCTATAAGGCCAAGCCTGAAATATGTGTGTCCGAGTCTCCTATCAAAAGTTACAGCTGTCTTTATGGACTTGGTGAAAATCGCCTTATTTCGGCGAGACAGTGCGTTTCTCGCCTGAAACACATTATGGGTTTTCATTTTGTGAATAACTTGAAAATCTTAGCTCAAACAGCTGCAAAACCTATTTCCCCAGCATGGAAATGCTGAATTCTATAAGGCCAAGCCTGAAATATGTGTGTCCGAGTCTCCTATCAAAAGTTACAGCTGTCTTTATGGACTTGGTGAAAATCGCCTTATTTCGGCGAGACAGTGCGTTTCTCGCCTGAAACACATTATGGGTTTTCATTTTGTGAATAACTTGAAAATCTTAGCTCAAACAGCTGCAAAACCTATTTCCCCAGCATGGAAATGCTGAATTCTATAAGGCCAAGCCTGAAATATGTGTGTCCGAGTCTCCTATCAAAAGTTACAGCTGTCTTTATGGACTTGGTGAAAATCGCCTTATTTCGGCGAGACAGTGCGTTTCTCGCCTGAAACACATTATGGGTTTTCATTTTGTGAATAACTTGAAAATCTTAGCTCAAACAGCTGCAAAACCTATTTCCCCAGCATGGAAATGCTGAATTCTATAAGGCCAAGCCTGAAATATGTGTGTCCGAGTCTCCTATCAAAAGTTACAGCTGTCTTTATGGACTTGGTGAAAATCGCCTTATTTCGGCGAGACAGTGCGTTTCTCGCCTGAAACACATTATGGGTTTTCATTTTGTGAATAACTTGAAAATCTTAGCTCAAACAGCTGCAAAACCTATTTCCCCAGCATGGAAATGCTGAATTCTATAAGGCCAAGCCTGAAATATGTGTGTCCGAGTCTCCTATCAAAAGTTACAGCTGTCTTTATGGACTTGGTGAAAATCGCCTTATTTCGGCGAGACAGTGCGTTTCTCGCCTGAAACACATTATGGGTTTTCATTTTGTGAATAACTTGAAAATCTTAGCTCAAACAGCTGCAAACCTATTTCCCCAGCATGGAAATGCTGAATTCTATAAGGCCAAGCCTGAAATATGTGTGTCCGAGTCTCCTATCAAAAGTTACAGCTGTCTTTATGGACTTGGTGAAAATCGCCTTATTTCGGCGAGACAGTGCGTTTCTCGCCTGAAACACATTATGGGTTTTCATTTTGTGAATAACTTGAAAATCTTAGCTCAAACAGCTGCAAACCTATTTCCCCAGCATGGAAATGCTGAATTCTATAAGGCCAAGCCTGAAATATGTGTGTCCGAGTCTCCTATCAAAGTTACAGCTGTCTTTATGGACTTGGTGAAAATCGCCTTATTTCGGCGAGACAGTGCGTTTCTCGCCTGAAACACATTATGGGTTTTCATTTTGTGAATAACTTGAAATCTTAGCTCAAACAGCTGCAAAACCTATTTCCCCAGCATGGAAATGCTGAATTCTATAAGGCCAAGCCTGAAATATGTGTGTCCGAGTCTCTATCAAAAGTTACAGCTGTCTTTATGGACTTGGTGAAAATCGCCTTATTTCGGCGAGACAGTGCGTTTCTCGCCTGAAACATTATGGGTTTTCATTTTGTGAATAACTTGAAAATCTTAGCTCAAACAGCTGCAAAACCTATTTCCCCAGCATGGAAATGCTGAATTCTATAAGGCCAAGCCTGAAATATGTGTGTCCGAGTCTCCTATCAAAAGTTACAGCTGTCTTTATGGACTTGGTGAAAATCGCCTTATTTCGGCGAGACAGTGCGTTTCTCGCCTGAAACACATTATGGGTTTTCATTTTGTGAATAACTTGAAAATCTTAGCTCAAACAGCTGCAAAACCTATTTCCCCAGCATGGAAATGCTGAATTCTATAAGGCCAAGCCTGAAATATGTGTGTCCGAGTCTCCTATCAAAAGTTACAGCTGTCTTTATGGACTTGGTGAAAATCGCCTTATTTCGGCGAGACAGTGCGTTTCTCGCCTGAAACACATTATGGGTTTTCATTTTGTGAATAACTTGAAAATCTTAGCTCAAACAGCTGCAAAACCTTTCCCAGCATGGAAATGCTGAATTCTATAAGGCCAAGCCTGAAATATGTGTGTCCGAGTCTCCTATCAAAAGTTACAGCTGTCTTTATGGACTTGGTGAAAATCGCCTTATTTCGGCGAGACAGTGCGTTTCTCGCCTGAAACACATTATGGGTTTTCATTTTGTGAATAACTTGAAAATCTTAGCTCAAACAGCTGCAAAACCTATTTCCCAGCATGGAAATGCTGAATTCTATAAGGCCAAGCCTGAAATATGTGTGTCCGAGTCTCCTATCAAAAGTTACAGCTGTCTTTATGGACTTGGTGAAAATCGCCTTATTTCGGCGAGACAGTGCGTTTCTCGCCTGAAACACATTATGGGTTTTCATTTTGTGAATAACTTGAAAATCTTAGCTCAACAGCTGCAAAACCTATTTCCCCAGCATGGAAATGCTGAATTCTATAAGGCCAAGCCTGAAATATGTGTGTCCGAGTCTCCTATCAAAAGTTACAGCTGTCTTTATGGACTTGGTGAAAATCGCCTTATTTCGGCGAGACAGTGCGTTTCTCGCCTGAAACACATTATGGGTTTTCATTTTGTGAATAACTTGAAATCTTAGCTCAAACAGCTGCAAAACCTATTTCCCCAGCATGGAAATGCTGAATTCTATAAGGCCAAGCCTGAAATATGTGTGTCCGAGTCTCCTATCAAAAGTTACAGCTGTCTTTATGGACTTGGTGAAAATCGCCTTATTTCGGCGAGACAGTGCGTTTCTCGCCTGAAACACATTATGGGTTTTCATTTTGTGAATAACTTGAAAATCTTAGCTCAAACAGCTGCAAAACCTATTTCCCCAGCATGGAAATGCTGAATTCTATAAGGCCAAGCCTGAAATATGTGTGTCCGAGTCTCCTATCAAAAGTTACAGCTGTCTTTATGGACTTGGTGAAAATCGCCTTATTTCGGCGAGACAGTGCGTTTCTCGCCTGAAACACATTATGGGTTTTCATTTTGTGAATAACTTGAAAATCTTAGCTCAAACAGCTGCAAAACCTATTTCCCAGCATGGAAATGCTGAATTCTATAAGGCCAAGCCTGAAATATGTGTGTCCGAGTCTCCTATCAAAAGTTACAGCTGTCTTTATGGACTTGGTGAAAATCGCCTTATTTCGGCGAGACAGTGCGTTTCTCGCCTGAAACACATTATGGGTTTTCATTTTGTGAATAACTTGAAAATCTTAGCTCAAACAGCTGCAAAACCTATTTCCCAGCATGGAAATGCTGAATTCTATAAGGCCAAGCCTGAAATATGTGTGTCCGAGTCTCCTATCAAAAGTTACAGCTGTCTTTATGGACTTGGTGAAAATCGCCTTATTTCGGCGAGACAGTGCGTTTCTCGCCTGAAACACATTATGGGTTTTCATTTTGTGAATAACTTGAAAATCTTAGCTCAAACAGCTGCAAAACCTATTTCCCCAGCATGGAAATGCTGAATTCTATAAGGCCAAGCCTGAAATATGTGTGTCCGAGTCTCCTATCAAAAGTTACAGCTGTCTTTATGGACTTGGTGAAAATCGCCTTATTTCGGCGAGACAGTGCGTTTCTCGCCTGAAACACATTATGGGTTTTCATTTTGTGAATAACTTGAAAATCTTAGCTCAAACAGCTGCAAAACCTATTTCCCCAGCATGGAAATGCTGAATTCTATAAGGCCAAGCCTGAAATATGTGTGTCCGAGTCTCCTATCAAAAGTTACAGCTGTCTTTATGGACTTGGTGAAAATCGCCTTATTTCGGCGAGACAGTGCGTTTCTCGCCTGAAACACATTATGGGTTTTCATTTTGTGAATAACTTGAAAATCTTAGCTCAAACAGCTGCAAAACCTATTTCCCCAGCATGGAAATGCTGAATTCTATAAGGCCAAGCCTGAAATATGTGTGTCCGAGTCTCCTATCAAAAGTTACAGCTGTCTTTATGGACTTGGTGAAAATCGCCTTATTTCGGCGAGACAGTGCGTTTCTCGCCTGAAACACATTATGGGTTTTCATTTTGTGAATAACTTGAAAATCTTAGCTCAAACAGCTGCAAAACCTATTTCCCCAGCATGGAAATGCTGAATTCTATAAGGCCAAGCCTGAAATATGTGTGTCCGAGTCTCCTATCAAAAGTTACAGCTGTCTTTATGGACTTGGTGAAAATCGCCTTATTTCGGCGAGACAGTGCGTTTCTCGCCTGAAACACATTATGGGTTTTCATTTTGTGAATAACTTGAAAATCTTAGCTCAAACAGCTGCAAAACCTATTTCCCCAGCATGGAAATGCTGAATTCTATAAGGCCAAGCCTGAAATATGTGTGTCCGAGTCTCCTATCAAAAGTTACAGCTGTCTTTATGGACTTGGTGAAAATCGCCTTATTTCGGCGAGACAGTGCGTTTCTCGCCTGAAACACATTATGGGTTTTCATTTTGTGAATAACTTGAAAATCTTAGCTCAAACAGCTGCAAAACCTATTTCCCCAGCATGGAAATGCTGAATTCTATAAGGCCAAGCCTGAAATATGTGTGTCCGAGTCTCCTATCAAAAGTTACAGCTGTCTTTATGGACTTGGTGAAAATCGCCTTATTTCGGCGAGACAGTGCGTTTCTCGCCTGAAACACATTATGGGTTTTCATTTTGTGAATAACTTGAAAATCTTAGCTCAAACAGCTGCAAAACCTATTTCCCCAGCATGGAAATGCTGAATTCTATAAGGCCAAGCCTGAAATATGTGTGTCCGAGTCTCCTATCAAAAGTTACAGCTGTCTTTATGGACTTGGTGAAAATCGCCTTATTTCGGCGAGACAGTGCGTTTCTCGCCTGAAACACATTATGGGTTTTCATTTTGTGAATAACTTGAAAATCTTAGCTCAAACAGCTGCAAAACCTATTTCCCAGCATGGAAATGCTGAATTCTATAAGGCCAAGCCTGAAATATGTGTGTCCGAGTCTCCTATCAAAAGTTACAGCTGTCTTTATGGACTTGGTGAAAATCGCCTTATTTCGGCGAGACAGTGCGTTTCTCGCCTGAAACACATTATGGGTTTTCATTTTGTGAATAACTTGAAAATCTTAGCTCAAACAGCTGCAAAACCTATTTCCCCAGCATGGAAATGCTGAATTCTATAAGGCCAAGCCTGAAATATGTGTGTCCGAGTCTCCTATCAAAAGTTACAGCTGTCTTTATGGACTTGGTGAAAATCGCCTTATTTCGGCGAGACAGTGCGTTTCTCGCCTGAAACACATTATGGGTTTTCATTTTGTGAATAACTTGAAAATCTTAGCTCAAACAGCTGCAAAACCTATTTCCCCAGCATGGAAATGCTGAATTCTATAAGGCCAAGCCTGAAATATGTGTGTCCGAGTCTCCTATCAAAAGTTACAGCTGTCTTTATGGACTTGGTGAAAATCGCCTTATTTCGGCGAGACAGTGCGTTTCTCGCCTGAAACACATTATGGGTTTTCATTTTGTGAATAACTTGAAAATCTTAGCTCAAACAGCTGCAAAACCTATTTCCCCAGCATGGAAATGCTGAATTCTATAAGGCCAAGCCTGAAATATGTGTGTCCGAGTCTCCTATCAAAAGTTACAGCTGTCTTTATGGACTTGGTGAAAATCGCCTTATTTCGGCGAGACAGTGCGTTTCTCGCCTGAAACACATTATGGGTTTTCATTTTGTGAATAACTTGAAAATCTTAGCTCAAACAGCTGCAAAACCTATTTCCCCAGCATGGAAATGCTGAATTCTATAAGGCCAAGCCTGAAATATGTGTGTCCGAGTCTCCTATCAAAAGTTACAGCTGTCTTTATGGACTTGGTGAAAATCGCCTTATTTCGGCGAGACAGTGCGTTTCTCGCCTGAAACACATTATGGGTTTTCATTTTGTGAATAACTTGAAAATCTTAGCTCAAACAGCTGCAAAACCTATTTCCCCAGCATGGAAATGCTGAATTCTATAAGGCCAAGCCTGAAATATGTGTGTCCGAGTCTCCTATCAAAAGTTACAGCTGTCTTTATGGACTTGGTGAAAATCGCCTTATTTCGGCGAGACAGTGCGTTTCTCGCCTGAAACACATTATGGGTTTTCATTTTGTGAATAACTTGAAAATCTTAGCTCAAACAGCTGCAAAACCTATTTCCCAGCATGGAAATGCTGAATTCTATAAGGCCAAGCCTGAAATATGTGTGTCCGAGTCTCCTATCAAAAGTTACAGCTGTCTTTATGGACTTGGTGAAAATCGCCTTATTTCGGCGAGACAGTGCGTTTCTCGCCTGAAACACATTATGGGTTTTCATTTTGTGAATAACTTGAAAATCTTAGCTCAAACAGCTGCAAAACCTATTTCCCCAGCATGGAAATGCTGAATTCTATAAGGCCAAGCCTGAAATATGTGTGTCCGAGTCTCCTATCAAAAGTTACAGCTGTCTTTATGGACTTGGTGAAAATCGCCTTATTTCGGCGAGACAGTGCGTTTCTCGCCTGAAACACATTATGGGTTTTCATTTTGTGAATAACTTGAAAATCTTAGCTCAAACAGCTGCAAAACCTATTTCCCCAGCATGGAAATGCTGAATTCTATAAGGCCAAGCCTGAAATATGTGTGTCCGAGTCTCCTATCAAAAGTTACAGCTGTCTTTATGGACTTGGTGAAAATCGCCTTATTTCGGCGAGACAGTGCGTTTCTCGCCTGAAACACATTATGGGTTTTCATTTTGTGAATAACTTGAAAATCTTAGCTCAAACAGCTGCAAAACCTATTTCCCCAGCATGGAAATGCTGAATTCTATAAGGCCAAGCCTGAAATATGTGTGTCCGAGTCTCCTATCAAAAGTTACAGCTGTCTTTATGGACTTGGTGAAAATCGCCTTATTTCGGCGAGACAGTGCGTTTCTCGCCTGAAACACATTATGGGTTTTCATTTTGTGAATAACTTGAAAATCTTAGCTCAAACAGCTGCAAAACCTATTTCCCCAGCATGGAAATGCTGAATTCTATAAGGCCAAGCCTGAAATATGTGTGTCCGAGTCTCCTATCAAAAGTTACAGCTGTCTTTATGGACTTGGTGAAAATCGCCTTATTTCGGCGAGACAGTGCGTTTCTCGCCTGAAACACATTATGGGTTTTCATTTTGTGAATAACTTGAAAATCTTAGCTCAAACAGCTGCAAAACCTATTTCCCCAGCATGGAAATGCTGAATTCTATAAGGCCAAGCCTGAAATATGTGTGTCCGAGTCTCCTATCAAAAGTTACAGCTGTCTTTATGGACTTGGTGAAAATCGCCTTATTTCGGCGAGACAGTGCGTTTCTCGCCTGAAACACATTATGGGTTTTCATTTTGTGAATAACTTGAAAATCTTAGCTCAAACAGCTGCAAAACCTATTTCCCCAGCATGGAAATGCTGAATTCTATAAGGCCAAGCCTGAAATATGTGTGTCCGAGTCTCCTATCAAAAGTTACAGCTGTCTTTATGGACTTGGTGAAAATCGCCTTATTTCGGCGAGACAGTGCGTTTCTCGCCTGAAACACATTATGGGTTTTCATTTTGTGAATAACTTGAAAATCTTAGCTCAAACAGCTGCAAAACCTATTTCCCCAGCATGGAAATGCTGAATTCTATAAGGCCAAGCCTGAAATATGTGTGTCCGAGTCTCCTATCAAAAGTTACAGCTGTCTTTATGGACTTGGTGAAAATCGCCTTATTTCGGCGAGACAGTGCGTTTCTCGCCTGAAACACATTATGGGTTTTCATTTTGTGAATAACTTGAAAATCTTAGCTCAAACAGCTGCAAAACCTATTTCCCCAGCATGGAAATGCTGAATTCTATAAGGCCAAGCCTGAAATATGTGTGTCCGAGTCTCCTATCAAAAGTTACAGCTGTCTTTATGGACTTGGTGAAAATCGCCTTATTTCGGCGAGACAGTGCGTTTCTCGCCTGAAACACATTATGGGTTTTCATTTTGTGAATAACTTGAAAATCTTAGCTCAAACAGCTGCAAAACCTATTTCCCCAGCATGGAAATGCTGAATTCTATAAGGCCAAGCCTGAAATATGTGTGTCCGAGTCTCCTATCAAAAGTTACAGCTGTCTTTATGGACTTGGTGAAAATCGCCTTATTTCGGCGAGACAGTGCGTTTCTCGCCTGAAACACATTATGGGTTTTCATTTTGTGAATAACTTGAAAATCTTAGCTCAAACAGCTGCAAAACCTATTTCCCCAGCATGGAAATGCTGAATTCTATAAGGCCAAGCCTGAAATATGTGTGTCCGAGTCTCCTATCAAAAGTTACAGCTGTCTTTATGGACTTGGTGAAAATCGCCTTATTTCGGCGAGACAGTGCGTTTCTCGCCTGAAACACATTATGGGTTTTCATTTTGTGAATAACTTGAAAATCTTAGCTCAAACAGCTGCAAAACCTATTTCCCCAGCATGGAAATGCTGAATTCTATAAGGCCAAGCCTGAAATATGTGTGTCCGAGTCTCCTATCAAAAGTTACAGCTGTCTTTATGGACTTGGTGAAAATCGCCTTATTTCGGCGAGACAGTGCGTTTCTCGCCTGAAACACATTATGGGTTTTCATTTTGTGAATAACTTGAAAATCTTAGCTCAAACAGCTGCAAAACCTATTTCCCCAGCATGGAAATGCTGAATTCTATAAGGCCAAGCCTGAAATATGTGTGTCCGAGTCTCCTATCAAAAGTTACAGCTGTCTTTATGGACTTGGTGAAAATCGCCTTATTTCGGCGAGACAGTGCGTTTCTCGCCTGAAACACATTATGGGTTTTCATTTTGTGAATAACTTGAAAATCTTAGCTCAAACAGCTGCAAAACCTATTTCCCAGCATGGAAATGCTGAATTCTATAAGGCCAAGCCTGAAATATGTGTGTCCGAGTCTCCTATCAAAAGTTACAGCTGTCTTTATGGACTTGGTGAAAATCGCCTTATTTCGGCGAGACAGTGCGTTTCTCGCCTGAAACACATTATGGGTTTTCATTTTGTGAATAACTTGAAAATCTTAGCTCAAACAGCTGCAAAACCTATTTCCCCAGCATGGAAATGCTGAATTCTATAAGGCCAAGCCTGAAATATGTGTGTCCGAGTCTCCTATCAAAAGTTACAGCTGTCTTTATGGACTTGGTGAAAATCGCCTTATTTCGGCGAGACAGTGCGTTTCTCGCCTGAAACACATTATGGGTTTTCATTTTGTGAATAACTTGAAAATCTTAGCTCAAACAGCTGCAAAACCTATTTCCCCAGCATGGAAATGCTGAATTCTATAAGGCCAAGCCTGAAATATGTGTGTCCGAGTCTCCTATCAAAAGTTACAGCTGTCTTTATGGACTTGGTGAAAATCGCCTTATTTCGGCGAGACAGTGCGTTTCTCGCCTGAAACACATTATGGGTTTTCATTTTGTGAATAACTTGAAAATCTTAGCTCAAACAGCTGCAAAACCTATTTCCCCAGCATGGAAATGCTGAATTCTATAAGGCCAAGCCTGAAATATGTGTGTCCGAGTCTCCTATCAAAAGTTACAGCTGTCTTTATGGACTTGGTGAAAATCGCCTTATTTCGGCGAGACAGTGCGTTTCTCGCCTGAAACACATTATGGGTTTTCATTTTGTGAATAACTTGAAAATCTTAGCTCAAACAGCTGCAAAACCTATTTCCCCAGCATGGAAATGCTGAATTCTATAAGGCCAAGCCTGAAATATGTGTGTCCGAGTCTCCTATCAAAAGTTACAGCTGTCTTTATGGACTTGGTGAAAATCGCCTTATTTCGGCGAGACAGTGCGTTTCTCGCCTGAAACACATTATGGGTTTTCATTTTGTGAATAACTTGAAAATCTTAGCTCAAACAGCTGCAAAACCTATTTCCCCAGCATGGAAATGCTGAATTCTATAAGGCCAAGCCTGAAATATGTGTGTCCGAGTCTCCTATCAAAAGTTACAGCTGTCTTTATGGACTTGGTGAAAATCGCCTTATTTCGGCGAGACAGTGCGTTTCTCGCCTGAAACACATTATGGGTTTTCATTTTGTGAATAACTTGAAAATCTTAGCTCAAACAGCTGCAAAACCTATTTCCCCAGCATGGAAATGCTGAATTCTATAAGGCCAAGCCTGAAATATGTGTGTCCGAGTCTCCTATCAAAAGTTACAGCTGTCTTTATGGACTTGGTGAAAATCGCCTTATTTCGGCGAGACAGTGCGTTTCTCGCCTGAAACACATTATGGGTTTTCATTTTGTGAATAACTTGAAAATCTTAGCTCAAACAGCTGCAAAACCTATTTCCCCAGCATGGAAATGCTGAATTCTATAAGGCCAAGCCTGAAATATGTGTGTCCGAGTCTCCTATCAAAAGTTACAGCTGTCTTTATGGACTTGGTGAAAATCGCCTTATTTCGGCGAGACAGTGCGTTTCTCGCCTGAAACACATTATGGGTTTTCATTTTGTGAATAACTTGAAAATCTTAGCTCAAACAGCTGCAAAACCTATTTCCCCAGCATGGAAATGCTGAATTCTATAAGGCCAAGCCTGAAATATGTGTGTCCGAGTCTCCTATCAAAAGTTACAGCTGTCTTTATGGACTTGGTGAAAATCGCCTTATTTCGGCGAGACAGTGCGTTTCTCGCCTGAAACACATTATGGGTTTTCATTTTGTGAATAACTTGAAAATCTTAGCTCAAACAGCTGCAAAACCTATTTCCCCAGCATGGAAATGCTGAATTCTATAAGGCCAAGCCTGAAATATGTGTGTCCGAGTCTCCTATCAAAAGTTACAGCTGTCTTTATGGACTTGGTGAAAATCGCCTTATTTCGGCGAGACAGTGCGTTTCTCGCCTGAAACACATTATGGGTTTTCATTTTGTGAATAACTTGAAAATCTTAGCTCAAACAGCTGCAAAACCTATTTCCCCAGCATGGAAATGCTGAATTCTATAAGGCCAAGCCTGAAATATGTGTGTCCGAGTCTCCTATCAAAAGTTACAGCTGTCTTTATGGACTTGGTGAAAATCGCCTTATTTCGGCGAGACAGTGCGTTTCTCGCCTGAAACACATTATGGGTTTTCATTTTGTGAATAACTTGAAAATCTTAGCTCAAACAGCTGCAAAACCTATTTCCCCAGCATGGAAATGCTGAATTCTATAAGGCCAAGCCTGAAATATGTGTGTCCGAGTCTCCTATCAAAAGTTACAGCTGTCTTTATGGACTTGGTGAAAATCGCCTTATTTCGGCGAGACAGTGCGTTTCTCGCCTGAAACACATTATGGGTTTTCATTTTGTGAATAACTTGAAAATCTTAGCTCAAACAGCTGCAAAACCTATTTCCCCAGCATGGAAATGCTGAATTCTATAAGGCCAAGCCTGAAATATGTGTGTCCGAGTCTCCTATCAAAAGTTACAGCTGTCTTTATGGACTTGGTGAAAATCGCCTTATTTCGGCGAGACAGTGCGTTTCTCGCCTGAAACACATTATGGGTTTTCATTTTGTGAATAACTTGAAAATCTTAGCTCAAACAGCTGCAAAACCTATTTCCCCAGCATGGAAATGCTGAATTCTATAAGGCCAAGCCTGAAATATGTGTGTCCGAGTCTCCTATCAAAAGTTACAGCTGTCTTTATGGACTTGGTGAAAATCGCCTTATTTCGGCGAGACAGTGCGTTTCTCGCCTGAAACACATTATGGGTTTTCATTTTGTGAATAACTTGAAAATCTTAGCTCAAACAGCTGCAAAACCTATTTCCCCAGCATGGAAATGCTGAATTCTATAAGGCCAAGCCTGAAATATGTGTGTCCGAGTCTCCTATCAAAAGTTACAGCTGTCTTTATGGACTTGGTGAAAATCGCCTTATTTCGGCGAGACAGTGCGTTTCTCGCCTGAAACACATTATGGGTTTTCATTTTGTGAATAACTTGAAAATCTTAGCTCAAACAGCTGCAAAACCTATTTCCCCAGCATGGAAATGCTGAATTCTATAAGGCCAAGCCTGAAATATGTGTGTCCGAGTCTCCTATCAAAAGTTACAGCTGTCTTTATGGACTTGGTGAAAATCGCCTTATTTCGGCGAGACAGTGCGTTTCTCGCCTGAAACACATTATGGGTTTTCATTTTGTGAATAACTTGAAAATCTTAGCTCAAACAGCTGCAAAACCTATTTCCCCAGCATGGAAATGCTGAATTCTATAAGGCCAAGCCTGAAATATGTGTGTCCGAGTCTCCTATCAAAAGTTACAGCTGTCTTTATGGACTTGGTGAAAATCGCCTTATTTCGGCGAGACAGTGCGTTTCTCGCCTGAAACACATTATGGGTTTTCATTTTGTGAATAACTTGAAAATCTTAGCTCAAACAGCTGCAAAACCTATTTCCCCAGCATGGAAATGCTGAATTCTATAAGGCCAAGCCTGAAATATGTGTGTCCGAGTCTCCTATCAAAAGTTACAGCTGTCTTTATGGACTTGGTGAAAATCGCCTTATTTCGGCGAGACAGTGCGTTTCTCGCCTGAAACACATTATGGGTTTTCATTTTGTGAATAACTTGAAAATCTTAGCTCAAACAGCTGCAAAACCTATTTCCCCAGCATGGAAATGCTGAATTCTATAAGGCCAAGCCTGAAATATGTGTGTCCGAGTCTCCTATCAAAAGTTACAGCTGTCTTTATGGACTTGGTGAAAATCGCCTTATTTCGGCGAGACAGTGCGTTTCTCGCCTGAAACACATTATGGGTTTTCATTTTGTGAATAACTTGAAAATCTTAGCTCAAACAGCTGCAAAACCTATTTCCCCAGCATGGAAATGCTGAATTCTATAAGGCCAAGCCTGAAATATGTGTGTCCGAGTCTCCTATCAAAAGTTACAGCTGTCTTTATGGACTTGGTGAAAATCGCCTTATTTCGGCGAGACAGTGCGTTTCTCGCCTGAAACACATTATGGGTTTTCATTTTGTGAATAACTTGAAAATCTTAGCTCAAACAGCTGCAAAACCTATTTCCCCAGCATGGAAATGCTGAATTCTATAAGGCCAAGCCTGAAATATGTGTGTCCGAGTCTCCTATCAAAAGTTACAGCTGTCTTTATGGACTTGGTGAAAATCGCCTTATTTCGGCGAGACAGTGCGTTTCTCGCCTGAAACACATTATGGGTTTTCATTTTGTGAATAACTTGAAAATCTTAGCTCAAACAGCTGCAAAACCTATTTCCCCAGCATGGAAATGCTGAATTCTATAAGGCCAAGCCTGAAATATGTGTGTCCGAGTCTCCTATCAAAAGTTACAGCTGTCTTTATGGACTTGGTGAAAATCGCCTTATTTCGGCGAGACAGTGCGTTTCTCGCCTGAAACACATTATGGGTTTTCATTTTGTGAATAACTTGAAAATCTTAGCTCAAACAGCTGCAAAACCTATTTCCCCAGCATGGAAATGCTGAATTCTATAAGGCCAAGCCTGAAATATGTGTGTCCGAGTCTCCTATCAAAAGTTACAGCTGTCTTTATGGACTTGGTGAAAATCGCCTTATTTCGGCGAGACAGTGCGTTTCTCGCCTGAAACACATTATGGGTTTTCATTTTGTGAATAACTTGAAAATCTTAGCTCAAACAGCTGCAAAACCTATTTCCCCAGCATGGAAATGCTGAATTCTATAAGGCCAAGCCTGAAATATGTGTGTCCGAGTCTCCTATCAAAAGTTACAGCTGTCTTTATGGACTTGGTGAAAATCGCCTTATTTCGGCGAGACAGTGCGTTTCTCGCCTGAAACACATTATGGGTTTTCATTTTGTGAATAACTTGAAAATCTTAGCTCAAACAGCTGCAAAACCTATTTCCCCAGCATGGAAATGCTGAATTCTATAAGGCCAAGCCTGAAATATGTGTGTCCGAGTCTCCTATCAAAAGTTACAGCTGTCTTTATGGACTTGGTGAAAATCGCCTTATTTCGGCGAGACAGTGCGTTTCTCGCCTGAAACACATTATGGGTTTTCATTTTGTGAATAACTTGAAAATCTTAGCTCAAACAGCTGCAAAACCTATTTCCCCAGCATGGAAATGCTGAATTCTATAAGGCCAAGCCTGAAATATGTGTGTCCGAGTCTCCTATCAAAAGTTACAGCTGTCTTTATGGACTTGGTGAAAATCGCCTTATTTCGGCGAGACAGTGCGTTTCTCGCCTGAAACACATTATGGGTTTTCATTTTGTGAATAACTTGAAAATCTTAGCTCAAACAGCTGCAAAACCTATTTCCCCAGCATGGAAATGCTGAATTCTATAAGGCCAAGCCTGAAATATGTGTGTCCGAGTCTCCTATCAAAAGTTACAGCTGTCTTTATGGACTTGGTGAAAATCGCCTTATTTCGGCGAGACAGTGCGTTTCTCGCCTGAAACACATTATGGGTTTTCATTTTGTGAATAACTTGAAAATCTTAGCTCAAACAGCTGCAAAACCTATTTCCCCAGCATGGAAATGCTGAATTCTATAAGGCCAAGCCTGAAATATGTGTGTCCGAGTCTCCTATCAAAAGTTACAGCTGTCTTTATGGACTTGGTGAAAATCGCCTTATTTCGGCGAGACAGTGCGTTTCTCGCCTGAAACACATTATGGGTTTTCATTTTGTGAATAACTTGAAAATCTTAGCTCAAACAGCTGCAAAACCTATTTCCCCAGCATGGAAATGCTGAATTCTATAAGGCCAAGCCTGAAATATGTGTGTCCGAGTCTCCTATCAAAAGTTACAGCTGTCTTTATGGACTTGGTGAAAATCGCCTTATTTCGGCGAGACAGTGCGTTTCTCGCCTGAAACACATTATGGGTTTTCATTTTGTGAATAACTTGAAAATCTTAGCTCAAACAGCTGCAAAACCTATTTCCCCAGCATGGAAATGCTGAATTCTATAAGGCCAAGCCTGAAATATGTGTGTCCGAGTCTCCTATCAAAAGTTACAGCTGTCTTTATGGACTTGGTGAAAATCGCCTTATTTCGGCGAGACAGTGCGTTTCTCGCCTGAAACACATTATGGGTTTTCATTTTGTGAATAACTTGAAAATCTTAGCTCAAACAGCTGCAAAACCTATTTCCCCAGCATGGAAATGCTGAATTCTATAAGGCCAAGCCTGAAATATGTGTGTCCGAGTCTCCTATCAAAAGTTACAGCTGTCTTTATGGACTTGGTGAAAATCGCCTTATTTCGGCGAGACAGTGCGTTTCTCGCCTGAAACACATTATGGGTTTTCATTTTGTGAATAACTTGAAAATCTTAGCTCAAACAGCTGCAAAACCTATTTCCCCAGCATGGAAATGCTGAATTCTATAAGGCCAAGCCTGAAATATGTGTGTCCGAGTCTCCTATCAAAAGTTACAGCTGTCTTTATGGACTTGGTGAAAATCGCCTTATTTCGGCGAGACAGTGCGTTTCTCGCCTGAAACACATTATGGGTTTTCATTTTGTGAATAACTTGAAAATCTTAGCTCAAACAGCTGCAAAACCTATTTCCCCAGCATGGAAATGCTGAATTCTATAAGGCCAAGCCTGAAATATGTGTGTCCGAGTCTCCTATCAAAAGTTACAGCTGTCTTTATGGACTTGGTGAAAATCGCCTTATTTCGGCGAGACAGTGCGTTTCTCGCCTGAAACACATTATGGGTTTTCATTTTGTGAATAACTTGAAAATCTTAGCTCAAACAGCTGCAAAACCTATTTCCCCAGCATGGAAATGCTGAATTCTATAAGGCCAAGCCTGAAATATGTGTGTCCGAGTCTCCTATCAAAAGTTACAGCTGTCTTTATGGACTTGGTGAAAATCGCCTTATTTCGGCGAGACAGTGCGTTTCTCGCCTGAAACACATTATGGGTTTTCATTTTGTGAATAACTTGAAAATCTTAGCTCAAACAGCTGCAAAACCTATTTCCCCAGCATGGAAATGCTGAATTCTATAAGGCCAAGCCTGAAATATGTGTGTCCGAGTCTCCTATCAAAAGTTACAGCTGTCTTTATGGACTTGGTGAAAATCGCCTTATTTCGGCGAGACAGTGCGTTTCTCGCCTGAAACACATTATGGGTTTTCATTTTGTGAATAACTTGAAAATCTTAGCTCAAACAGCTGCAAAACCTATTTCCCCAGCATGGAAATGCTGAATTCTATAAGGCCAAGCCTGAAATATGTGTGTCCGAGTCTCCTATCAAAAGTTACAGCTGTCTTTATGGACTTGGTGAAAATCGCCTTATTTCGGCGAGACAGTGCGTTTCTCGCCTGAAACACATTATGGGTTTTCATTTTGTGAATAACTTGAAAATCTTAGCTCAAACAGCTGCAAAACCTATTTCCCCAGCATGGAAATGCTGAATTCTATAAGGCCAAGCCTGAAATATGTGTGTCCGAGTCTCCTATCAAAAGTTACAGCTGTCTTTATGGACTTGGTGAAAATCGCCTTATTTCGGCGAGACAGTGCGTTTCTCGCCTGAAACACATTATGGGTTTTCATTTTGTGAATAACTTGAAAATCTTAGCTCAAACAGCTGCAAAACCTATTTCCCCAGCATGGAAATGCTGAATTCTATAAGGCCAAGCCTGAAATATGTGTGTCCGAGTCTCCTATCAAAAGTTACAGCTGTCTTTATGGACTTGGTGAAAATCGCCTTATTTCGGCGAGACAGTGCGTTTCTCGCCTGAAACACATTATGGGTTTTCATTTTGTGAATAACTTGAAAATCTTAGCTCAAACAGCTGCAAAACCTATTTCCCCAGCATGGAAATGCTGAATTCTATAAGGCCAAGCCTGAAATATGTGTGTCCGAGTCTCCTATCAAAAGTTACAGCTGTCTTTATGGACTTGGTGAAAATCGCCTTATTTCGGCGAGACAGTGCGTTTCTCGCCTGAAACACATTATGGGTTTTCATTTTGTGAATAACTTGAAAATCTTAGCTCAAACAGCTGCAAAACCTATTTCCCCAGCATGGAAATGCTGAATTCTATAAGGCCAAGCCTGAAATATGTGTGTCCGAGTCTCCTATCAAAAGTTACAGCTGTCTTTATGGACTTGGTGAAAATCGCCTTATTTCGGCGAGACAGTGCGTTTCTCGCCTGAAACACATTATGGGTTTTCATTTTGTGAATAACTTGAAAATCTTAGCTCAAACAGCTGCAAAACCTATTTCCCCAGCATGGAAATGCTGAATTCTATAAGGCCAAGCCTGAAATATGTGTGTCCGAGTCTCCTATCAAAAGTTACAGCTGTCTTTATGGACTTGGTGAAAATCGCCTTATTTCGGCGAGACAGTGCGTTTCTCGCCTGAAACACATTATGGGTTTTCATTTTGTGAATAACTTGAAAATCTTAGCTCAAACAGCTGCAAAACCTATTTCCCCAGCATGGAAATGCTGAATTCTATAAGGCCAAGCCTGAAATATGTGTGTCCGAGTCTCCTATCAAAAGTTACAGCTGTCTTTATGGACTTGGTGAAAATCGCCTTATTTCGGCGAGACAGTGCGTTTCTCGCCTGAAACACATTATGGGTTTTCATTTTGTGAATAACTTGAAAATCTTAGCTCAAACAGCTGCAAAACCTATTTCCCCAGCATGGAAATGCTGAATTCTATAAGGCCAAGCCTGAAATATGTGTGTCCGAGTCTCCTATCAAAAGTTACAGCTGTCTTTATGGACTTGGTGAAAATCGCCTTATTTCGGCGAGACAGTGCGTTTCTCGCCTGAAACACATTATGGGTTTTCATTTTGTGAATAACTTGAAAATCTTAGCTCAAACAGCTGCAAAACCTATTTCCCCAGCATGGAAATGCTGAATTCTATAAGGCCAAGCCTGAAATATGTGTGTCCGAGTCTCCTATCAAAAGTTACAGCTGTCTTTATGGACTTGGTGAAAATCGCCTTATTTCGGCGAGACAGTGCGTTTCTCGCCTGAAACACATTATGGGTTTTCATTTTGTGAATAACTTGAAAATCTTAGCTCAAACAGCTGCAAAACCTATTTCCCCAGCATGGAAA
Organism: Oreochromis niloticus; assembly: GCF_001858045.2. Taxonomy (NCBI): domain Eukaryota; kingdom Metazoa; phylum Chordata; class Actinopteri; order Cichliformes; family Cichlidae; genus Oreochromis; species Oreochromis niloticus. The sequence goes on along the minus strand of NW_020328243.1, from coordinate 13,409 downwards.
TGCTGAATTCTATAAGGCCAAGCCTGAAATATGTGTGTCCGAGTCTCCTATCAAAAGTTACAGCTGTCTTTATGGACTTGGTGAAAATCGCCTTATTTCGGCGAGACAGTGCGTTTCTCGCCTGAAACACATTATGGGTTTTCATTTTGTGAATAACTTGAAAATCTTAGCTCAAACAGCTGCAAAACCTATTTCCCCAGCATGGAAATGCTGAATTCTATAAGGCCAAGCCTGAAATATGTGTGTCCGAGTCTCCTATCAAAAGTTACAGCTGTCTTTATGGACTTGGTGAAAATCGCCTTATTTCGGCGAGACAGTGCGTTTCTCGCCTGAAACACATTATGGGTTTTCATTTTGTGAATAACTTGAAAATCTTAGCTCAAACAGCTGCAAAACCTATTTCCCCAGCATGGAAATGCTGAATTCTATAAGGCCAAGCCTGAAATATGTGTGTCCGAGTCTCCTATCAAAAGTTACAGCTGTCTTTATGGACTTGGTGAAAATCGCCTTATTTCGGCGAGACAGTGCGTTTCTCGCCTGAAACACATTATGGGTTTTCATTTTGTGAATAACTTGAAAATCTTAGCTCAAACAGCTGCAAAACCTATTTCCCCAGCATGGAAATGCTGAATTCTATAAGGCCAAGCCTGAAATATGTGTGTCCGAGTCTCCTATCAAAAGTTACAGCTGTCTTTATGGACTTGGTGAAAATCGCCTTATTTCGGCGAGACAGTGCGTTTCTCGCCTGAAACACATTATGGGTTTTCATTTTGTGAATAACTTGAAAATCTTAGCTCAAACAGCTGCAAAACCTATTTCCCCAGCATGGAAATGCTGAATTCTATAAGGCCAAGCCTGAAATATGTGTGTCCGAGTCTCCTATCAAAAGTTACAGCTGTCTTTATGGACTTGGTGAAAATCGCCTTATTTCGGCGAGACAGTGCGTTTCTCGCCTGAAACACATTATGGGTTTTCATTTTGTGAATAACTTGAAAATCTTAGCTCAAACAGCTGCAAAACCTATTTCCCCAGCATGGAAATGCTGAATTCTATAAGGCCAAGCCTGAAATATGTGTGTCCGAGTCTCCTATCAAAAGTTACAGCTGTCTTTATGGACTTGGTGAAAATCGCCTTATTTCGGCGAGACAGTGCGTTTCTCGCCTGAAACACATTATGGGTTTTCATTTTGTGAATAACTTGAAAATCTTAGCTCAAACAGCTGCAAAACCTATTTCCCCAGCATGGAAATGCTGAATTCTATAAGGCCAAGCCTGAAATATGTGTGTCCGAGTCTCCTATCAAAAGTTACAGCTGTCTTTATGGACTTGGTGAAAATCGCCTTATTTCGGCGAGACAGTGCGTTTCTCGCCTGAAACACATTATGGGTTTTCATTTTGTGAATAACTTGAAAATCTTAGCTCAAACAGCTGCAAAACCTATTTCCCCAGCATGGAAATGCTGAATTCTATAAGGCCAAGCCTGAAATATGTGTGTCCGAGTCTCCTATCAAAAGTTACAGCTGTCTTTATGGACTTGGTGAAAATCGCCTTATTTCGGCGAGACAGTGCGTTTCTCGCCTGAAACACATTATGGGTTTTCATTTTGTGAATAACTTGAAAATCTTAGCTCAAACAGCTGCAAAACCTATTTCCCCAGCATGGAAATGCTGAATTCTATAAGGCCAAGCCTGAAATATGTGTGTCCGAGTCTCCTATCAAAAGTTACAGCTGTCTTTATGGACTTGGTGAAAATCGCCTTATTTCGGCGAGACAGTGCGTTTCTCGCCTGAAACACATTATGGGTTTTCATTTTGTGAATAACTTGAAAATCTTAGCTCAAACAGCTGCAAAACCTATTTCCCCAGCATGGAAATGCTGAATTCTATAAGGCCAAGCCTGAAATATGTGTGTCCGAGTCTCCTATCAAAAGTTACAGCTGTCTTTATGGACTTGGTGAAAATCGCCTTATTTCGGCGAGACAGTGCGTTTCTCGCCTGAAACACATTATGGGTTTTCATTTTGTGAATAACTTGAAAATCTTAGCTCAAACAGCTGCAAAACCTATTTCCCCAGCATGGAAATGCTGAATTCTATAAGGCCAAGCCTGAAATATGTGTGTCCGAGTCTCCTATCAAAAGTTACAGCTGTCTTTATGGACTTGGTGAAAATCGCCTTATTTCGGCGAGACAGTGCGTTTCTCGCCTGAAACACATTATGGGTTTTCATTTTGTGAATAACTTGAAAATCTTAGCTCAAACAGCTGCAAAACCTATTTCCCCAGCATGGAAATGCTGAATTCTATAAGGCCAAGCCTGAAATATGTGTGTCCGAGTCTCCTATCAAAAGTTACAGCTGTCTTTATGGACTTGGTGAAAATCGCCTTATTTCGGCGAGACAGTGCGTTTCTCGCCTGAAACACATTATGGGTTTTCATTTTGTGAATAACTTGAAAATCTTAGCTCAAACAGCTGCAAAACCTATTTCCCCAGCATGGAAATGCTGAATTCTATAAGGCCAAGCCTGAAATATGTGTGTCCGAGTCTCCTATCAAAAGTTACAGCTGTCTTTATGGACTTGGTGAAAATCGCCTTATTTCGGCGAGACAGTGCGTTTCTCGCCTGAAACACATTATGGGTTTTCATTTTGTGAATAACTTGAAAATCTTAGCTCAAACAGCTGCAAAACCTATTTCCCCAGCATGGAAATGCTGAATTCTATAAGGCCAAGCCTGAAATATGTGTGTCCGAGTCTCCTATCAAAAGTTACAGCTGTCTTTATGGACTTGGTGAAAATCGCCTTATTTCGGCGAGACAGTGCGTTTCTCGCCTGAAACACATTATGGGTTTTCATTTTGTGAATAACTTGAAAATCTTAGCTCAAACAGCTGCAAAACCTATTTCCCCAGCATGGAAATGCTGAATTCTATAAGGCCAAGCCTGAAATATGTGTGTCCGAGTCTCCTATCAAAAGTTACAGCTGTCTTTATGGACTTGGTGAAAATCGCCTTATTTCGGCGAGACAGTGCGTTTCTCGCCTGAAACACATTATGGGTTTTCATTTTGTGAATAACTTGAAAATCTTAGCTCAAACAGCTGCAAAACCTATTTCCCCAGCATGGAAATGCTGAATTCTATAAGGCCAAGCCTGAAATATGTGTGTCCGAGTCTCCTATCAAAAGTTACAGCTGTCTTTATGGACTTGGTGAAAATCGCCTTATTTCGGCGAGACAGTGCGTTTCTCGCCTGAAACACATTATGGGTTTTCATTTTGTGAATAACTTGAAAATCTTAGCTCAAACAGCTGCAAAACCTATTTCCCCAGCATGGAAATGCTGAATTCTATAAGGCCAAGCCTGAAATATGTGTGTCCGAGTCTCCTATCAAAAGTTACAGCTGTCTTTATGGACTTGGTGAAAATCGCCTTATTTCGGCGAGACAGTGCGTTTCTCGCCTGAAACACATTATGGGTTTTCATTTTGTGAATAACTTGAAAATCTTAGCTCAAACAGCTGCAAAACCTATTTCCCCAGCATGGAAATGCTGAATTCTATAAGGCCAAGCCTGAAATATGTGTGTCCGAGTCTCCTATCAAAAGTTACAGCTGTCTTTATGGACTTGGTGAAAATCGCCTTATTTCGGCGAGACAGTGCGTTTCTCGCCTGAAACACATTATGGGTTTTCATTTTGTGAATAACTTGAAAATCTTAGCTCAAACAGCTGCAAAACCTATTTCCCCAGCATGGAAATGCTGAATTCTATAAGGCCAAGCCTGAAATATGTGTGTCCGAGTCTCCTATCAAAAGTTACAGCTGTCTTTATGGACTTGGTGAAAATCGCCTTATTTCGGCGAGACAGTGCGTTTCTCGCCTGAAACACATTATGGGTTTTCATTTTGTGAATAACTTGAAAATCTTAGCTCAAACAGCTGCAAAACCTATTTCCCCAGCATGGAAATGCTGAATTCTATAAGGCCAAGCCTGAAATATGTGTGTCCGAGTCTCCTATCAAAAGTTACAGCTGTCTTTATGGACTTGGTGAAAATCGCCTTATTTCGGCGAGACAGTGCGTTTCTCGCCTGAAACACATTATGGGTTTTCATTTTGTGAATAACTTGAAAATCTTAGCTCAAACAGCTGCAAAACCTATTTCCCCAGCATGGAAATGCTGAATTCTATAAGGCCAAGCCTGAAATATGTGTGTCCGAGTCTCCTATCAAAAGTTACAGCTGTCTTTATGGACTTGGTGAAAATCGCCTTATTTCGGCGAGACAGTGCGTTTCTCGCCTGAAACACATTATGGGTTTTCATTTTGTGAATAACTTGAAAATCTTAGCTCAAACAGCTGCAAAACCTATTTCCCCAGCATGGAAATGCTGAATTCTATAAGGCCAAGCCTGAAATATGTGTGTCCGAGTCTCCTATCAAAAGTTACAGCTGTCTTTATGGACTTGGTGAAAATCGCCTTATTTCGGCGAGACAGTGCGTTTCTCGCCTGAAACACATTATGGGTTTTCATTTTGTGAATAACTTGAAAATCTTAGCTCAAACAGCTGCAAAACCTATTTCCCCAGCATGGAAATGCTGAATTCTATAAGGCCAAGCCTGAAATATGTGTGTCCGAGTCTCCTATCAAAAGTTACAGCTGTCTTTATGGACTTGGTGAAAATCGCCTTATTTCGGCGAGACAGTGCGTTTCTCGCCTGAAACACATTATGGGTTTTCATTTTGTGAATAACTTGAAAATCTTAGCTCAAACAGCTGCAAAACCTATTTCCCCAGCATGGAAATGCTGAATTCTATAAGGCCAAGCCTGAAATATGTGTGTCCGAGTCTCCTATCAAAAGTTACAGCTGTCTTTATGGACTTGGTGAAAATCGCCTTATTTCGGCGAGACAGTGCGTTTCTCGCCTGAAACACATTATGGGTTTTCATTTTGTGAATAACTTGAAAATCTTAGCTCAAACAGCTGCAAAACCTATTTCCCCAGCATGGAAATGCTGAATTCTATAAGGCCAAGCCTGAAATATGTGTGTCCGAGTCTCCTATCAAAAGTTACAGCTGTCTTTATGGACTTGGTGAAAATCGCCTTATTTCGGCGAGACAGTGCGTTTCTCGCCTGAAACACATTATGGGTTTTCATTTTGTGAATAACTTGAAAATCTTAGCTCAAACAGCTGCAAAACCTATTTCCCCAGCATGGAAATGCTGAATTCTATAAGGCCAAGCCTGAAATATGTGTGTCCGAGTCTCCTATCAAAAGTTACAGCTGTCTTTATGGACTTGGTGAAAATCGCCTTATTTCGGCGAGACAGTGCGTTTCTCGCCTGAAACACATTATGGGTTTTCATTTTGTGAATAACTTGAAAATCTTAGCTCAAACAGCTGCAAAACCTATTTCCCCAGCATGGAAATGCTGAATTCTATAAGGCCAAGCCTGAAATATGTGTGTCCGAGTCTCCTATCAAAAGTTACAGCTGTCTTTATGGACTTGGTGAAAATCGCCTTATTTCGGCGAGACAGTGCGTTTCTCGCCTGAAACACATTATGGGTTTTCATTTTGTGAATAACTTGAAAATCTTAGCTCAAACAGCTGCAAAACCTATTTCCCCAGCATGGAAATGCTGAATTCTATAAGGCCAAGCCTGAAATATGTGTGTCCGAGTCTCCTATCAAAAGTTACAGCTGTCTTTATGGACTTGGTGAAAATCGCCTTATTTCGGCGAGACAGTGCGTTTCTCGCCTGAAACACATTATGGGTTTTCATTTTGTGAATAACTTGAAAATCTTAGCTCAAACAGCTGCAAAACCTATTTCCCCAGCATGGAAATGCTGAATTCTATAAGGCCAAGCCTGAAATATGTGTGTCCGAGTCTCCTATCAAAAGTTACAGCTGTCTTTATGGACTTGGTGAAAATCGCCTTATTTCGGCGAGACAGTGCGTTTCTCGCCTGAAACACATTATGGGTTTTCATTTTGTGAATAACTTGAAAATCTTAGCTCAAACAGCTGCAAAACCTATTTCCCCAGCATGGAAATGCTGAATTCTATAAGGCCAAGCCTGAAATATGTGTGTCCGAGTCTCCTATCAAAAGTTACAGCTGTCTTTATGGACTTGGTGAAAATCGCCTTATTTCGGCGAGACAGTGCGTTTCTCGCCTGAAACACATTATGGGTTTTCATTTTGTGAATAACTTGAAAATCTTAGCTCAAACAGCTGCAAAACCTATTTCCCCAGCATGGAAATGCTGAATTCTATAAGGCCAAGCCTGAAATATGTGTGTCCGAGTCTCCTATCAAAAGTTACAGCTGTCTTTATGGACTTGGTGAAAATCGCCTTATTTCGGCGAGACAGTGCGTTTCTCGCCTGAAACACATTATGGGTTTTCATTTTGTGAATAACTTGAAAATCTTAGCTCAAACAGCTGCAAAACCTATTTCCCCAGCATGGAAATGCTGAATTCTATAAGGCCAAGCCTGAAATATGTGTGTCCGAGTCTCCTATCAAAAGTTACAGCTGTCTTTATGGACTTGGTGAAAATCGCCTTATTTCGGCGAGACAGTGCGTTTCTCGCCTGAAACACATTATGGGTTTTCATTTTGTGAATAACTTGAAAATCTTAGCTCAAACAGCTGCAAAACCTATTTCCCCAGCATGGAAATGCTGAATTCTATAAGGCCAAGCCTGAAATATGTGTGTCCGAGTCTCCTATCAAAAGTTACAGCTGTCTTTATGGACTTGGTGAAAATCGCCTTATTTCGGCGAGACAGTGCGTTTCTCGCCTGAAACACATTATGGGTTTTCATTTTGTGAATAACTTGAAAATCTTAGCTCAAACAGCTGCAAAACCTATTTCCCCAGCATGGAAATGCTGAATTCTATAAGGCCAAGCCTGAAATATGTGTGTCCGAGTCTCCTATCAAAAGTTACAGCTGTCTTTATGGACTTGGTGAAAATCGCCTTATTTCGGCGAGACAGTGCGTTTCTCGCCTGAAACACATTATGGGTTTTCATTTTGTGAATAACTTGAAAATCTTAGCTCAAACAGCTGCAAAACCTATTTCCCCAGCATGGAAATGCTGAATTCTATAAGGCCAAGCCTGAAATATGTGTGTCCGAGTCTCCTATCAAAAGTTACAGCTGTCTTTATGGACTTGGTGAAAATCGCCTTATTTCGGCGAGACAGTGCGTTTCTCGCCTGAAACACATTATGGGTTTTCATTTTGTGAATAACTTGAAAATCTTAGCTCAAACAGCTGCAAAACCTATTTCCCCAGCATGGAAATGCTGAATTCTATAAGGCCAAGCCTGAAATATGTGTGTCCGAGTCTCCTATCAAAAGTTACAGCTGTCTTTATGGACTTGGTGAAAATCGCCTTATTTCGGCGAGACAGTGCGTTTCTCGCCTGAAACACATTATGGGTTTTCATTTTGTGAATAACTTGAAAATCTTAGCTCAAACAGCTGCAAAACCTATTTCCCCAGCATGGAAATGCTGAATTCTATAAGGCCAAGCCTGAAATATGTGTGTCCGAGTCTCCTATCAAAAGTTACAGCTGTCTTTATGGACTTGGTGAAAATCGCCTTATTTCGGCGAGACAGTGCGTTTCTCGCCTGAAACACATTATGGGTTTTCATTTTGTGAATAACTTGAAAATCTTAGCTCAAACAGCTGCAAAACCTATTTCCCCAGCATGGAAATGCTGAATTCTATAAGGCCAAGCCTGAAATATGTGTGTCCGAGTCTCCTATCAAAAGTTACAGCTGTCTTTATGGACTTGGTGAAAATCGCCTTATTTCGGCGAGACAGTGCGTTTCTCGCCTGAAACACATTATGGGTTTTCATTTTGTGAATAACTTGAAAATCTTAGCTCAAACAGCTGCAAAACCTATTTCCCCAGCATGGAAATGCTGAATTCTATAAGGCCAAGCCTGAAATATGTGTGTCCGAGTCTCCTATCAAAAGTTACAGCTGTCTTTATGGACTTGGTGAAAATCGCCTTATTTCGGCGAGACAGTGCGTTTCTCGCCTGAAACACATTATGGGTTTTCATTTTGTGAATAACTTGAAAATCTTAGCTCAAACAGCTGCAAAACCTATTTCCCCAGCATGGAAATGCTGAATTCTATAAGGCCAAGCCTGAAATATGTGTGTCCGAGTCTCCTATCAAAAGTTACAGCTGTCTTTATGGACTTGGTGAAAATCGCCTTATTTCGGCGAGACAGTGCGTTTCTCGCCTGAAACACATTATGGGTTTTCATTTTGTGAATAACTTGAAAATCTTAGCTCAAACAGCTGCAAAACCTATTTCCCCAGCATGGAAATGCTGAATTCTATAAGGCCAAGCCTGAAATATGTGTGTCCGAGTCTCCTATCAAAAGTTACAGCTGTCTTTATGGACTTGGTGAAAATCGCCTTATTTCGGCGAGACAGTGCGTTTCTCGCCTGAAACACATTATGGGTTTTCATTTTGTGAATAACTTGAAAATCTTAGCTCAAACAGCTGCAAAACCTATTTCCCCAGCATGGAAATGCTGAATTCTATAAGGCCAAGCCTGAAATATGTGTGTCCGAGTCTCCTATCAAAAGTTACAGCTGTCTTTATGGACTTGGTGAAAATCGCCTTATTTCGGCGAGACAGTGCGTTTCTCGCCTGAAACACATTATGGGTTTTCATTTTGTGAATAACTTGAAAATCTTAGCTCAAACAGCTGCAAAACCTATTTCCCCAGCATGGAAATGCTGAATTCTATAAGGCCAAGCCTGAAATATGTGTGTCCGAGTCTCCTATCAAAAGTTACAGCTGTCTTTATGGACTTGGTGAAAATCGCCTTATTTCGGCGAGACAGTGCGTTTCTCGCCTGAAACACATTATGGGTTTTCATTTTGTGAATAACTTGAAAATCTTAGCTCAAACAGCTGCAAAACCTATTTCCCCAGCATGGAAATGCTGAATTCTATAAGGCCAAGCCTGAAATATGTGTGTCCGAGTCTCCTATCAAAAGTTACAGCTGTCTTTATGGACTTGGTGAAAATCGCCTTATTTCGGCGAGACAGTGCGTTTCTCGCCTGAAACACATTATGGGTTTTCATTTTGTGAATAACTTGAAAATCTTAGCTCAAACAGCTGCAAAACCTATTTCCCCAGCATGGAAATGCTGAATTCTATAAGGCCAAGCCTGAAATATGTGTGTCCGAGTCTCCTATCAAAAGTTACAGCTGTCTTTATGGACTTGGTGAAAATCGCCTTATTTCGGCGAGACAGTGCGTTTCTCGCCTGAAACACATTATGGGTTTTCATTTTGTGAATAACTTGAAAATCTTAGCTCAAACAGCTGCAAAACCTATTTCCCCAGCATGGAAATGCTGAATTCTATAAGGCCAAGCCTGAAATATGTGTGTCCGAGTCTCCTATCAAAAGTTACAGCTGTCTTTATGGACTTGGTGAAAATCGCCTTATTTCGGCGAGACAGTGCGTTTCTCGCCTGAAACACATTATGGGTTTTCATTTTGTGAATAACTTGAAAATCTTAGCTCAAACAGCTGCAAAACCTATTTCCCCAGCATGGAAATGCTGAATTCTATAAGGCCAAGCCTGAAATATGTGTGTCCGAGTCTCCTATCAAAAGTTACAGCTGTCTTTATGGACTTGGTGAAAATCGCCTTATTTCGGCGAGACAGTGCGTTTCTCGCCTGAAACACATTATGGGTTTTCATTTTGTGAATAACTTGAAAATCTTAGCTCAAACAGCTGCAAAACCTATTTCCCCAGCATGGAAATGCTGAATTCTATAAGGCCAAGCCTGAAATATGTGTGTCCGAGTCTCCTATCAAAAGTTACAGCTGTCTTTATGGACTTGGTGAAAATCGCCTTATTTCGGCGAGACAGTGCGTTTCTCGCCTGAAACACATTATGGGTTTTCATTTTGTGAATAACTTGAAAATCTTAGCTCAAACAGCTGCAAAACCTATTTCCCCAGCATGGAAATGCTGAATTCTATAAGGCCAAGCCTGAAATATGTGTGTCCGAGTCTCCTATCAAAAGTTACAGCTGTCTTTATGGACTTGGTGAAAATCGCCTTATTTCGGCGAGACAGTGCGTTTCTCGCCTGAAACACATTATGGGTTTTCATTTTGTGAATAACTTGAAAATCTTAGCTCAAACAGCTGCAAAACCTATTTCCCCAGCATGGAAATGCTGAATTCTATAAGGCCAAGCCTGAAATATGTGTGTCCGAGTCTCCTATCAAAAGTTACAGCTGTCTTTATGGACTTGGTGAAAATCGCCTTATTTCGGCGAGACAGTGCGTTTCTCGCCTGAAACACATTATGGGTTTTCATTTTGTGAATAACTTGAAAATCTTAGCTCAAACAGCTGCAAAACCTATTTCCCCAGCATGGAAATGCTGAATTCTATAAGGCCAAGCCTGAAATATGTGTGTCCGAGTCTCCTATCAAAAGTTACAGCTGTCTTTATGGACTTGGTGAAAATCGCCTTATTTCGGCGAGACAGTGCGTTTCTCGCCTGAAACACATTATGGGTTTTCATTTTGTGAATAACTTGAAAATCTTAGCTCAAACAGCTGCAAAACCTATTTCCCCAGCATGGAAATGCTGAATTCTATAAGGCCAAGCCTGAAATATGTGTGTCCGAGTCTCCTATCAAAAGTTACAGCTGTCTTTATGGACTTGGTGAAAATCGCCTTATTTCGGCGAGACAGTGCGTTTCTCGCCTGAAACACATTATGGGTTTTCATTTTGTGAATAACTTGAAAATCTTAGCTCAAACAGCTGCAAAACCTATTTCCCCAGCATGGAAATGCTGAATTCTATAAGGCCAAGCCTGAAATATGTGTGTCCGAGTCTCCTATCAAAAGTTACAGCTGTCTTTATGGACTTGGTGAAAATCGCCTTATTTCGGCGAGACAGTGCGTTTCTCGCCTGAAACACATTATGGGTTTTCATTTTGTGAATAACTTGAAAATCTTAGCTCAAACAGCTGCAAAACCTATTTCCCCAGCATGGAAATGCTGAATTCTATAAGGCCAAGCCTGAAATATGTGTGTCCGAGTCTCCTATCAAAAGTTACAGCTGTCTTTATGGACTTGGTGAAAATCGCCTTATTTCGGCGAGACAGTGCGTTTCTCGCCTGAAACACATTATGGGTTTTCATTTTGTGAATAACTTGAAAATCTTAGCTCAAACAGCTGCAAAACCTATTTCCCCAGCATGGAAATGCTGAATTCTATAAGGCCAAGCCTGAAATATGTGTGTCCGAGTCTCCTATCAAAAGTTACAGCTGTCTTTATGGACTTGGTGAAAATCGCCTTATTTCGGCGAGACAGTGCGTTTCTCGCCTGAAACACATTATGGGTTTTCATTTTGTGAATAACTTGAAAATCTTAGCTCAAACAGCTGCAAAACCTATTTCCCCAGCATGGAAATGCTGAATTCTATAAGGCCAAGCCTGAAATATGTGTGTCCGAGTCTCCTATCAAAAGTTACAGCTGTCTTTATGGACTTGGTGAAAATCGCCTTATTTCGGCGAGACAGTGCGTTTCTCGCCTGAAACACATTATGGGTTTTCATTTTGTGAATAACTTGAAAATCTTAGCTCAAACAGCTGCAAAACCTATTTCCCCAGCATGGAAATGCTGAATTCTATAAGGCCAAGCCTGAAATATGTGTGTCCGAGTCTCCTATCAAAAGTTACAGCTGTCTTTATGGACTTGGTGAAAATCGCCTTATTTCGGCGAGACAGTGCGTTTCTCGCCTGAAACACATTATGGGTTTTCATTTTGTGAATAACTTGAAAATCTTAGCTCAAACAGCTGCAAAACCTATTTCCCCAGCATGGAAATGCTGAATTCTATAAGGCCAAGCCTGAAATATGTGTGTCCGAGTCTCCTATCAAAAGTTACAGCTGTCTTTATGGACTTGGTGAAAATCGCCTTATTTCGGCGAGACAGTGCGTTTCTCGCCTGAAACACATTATGGGTTTTCATTTTGTGAATAACTTGAAAATCTTAGCTCAAACAGCTGCAAAACCTATTTCCCCAGCATGGAAATGCTGAATTCTATAAGGCCAAGCCTGAAATATGTGTGTCCGAGTCTCCTATCAAAAGTTACAGCTGTCTTTATGGACTTGGTGAAAATCGCCTTATTTCGGCGAGACAGTGCGTTTCTCGCCTGAAACACATTATGGGTTTTCATTTTGTGAATAACTTGAAAATCTTAGCTCAAACAGCTGCAAAACCTATTTCCCCAGCATGGAAATGCTGAATTCTATAAGGCCAAGCCTGAAATATGTGTGTCCGAGTCTCCTATCAAAAGTTACAGCTGTCTTTATGGACTTGGTGAAAATCGCCTTATTTCGGCGAGACAGTGCGTTTCTCGCCTGAAACACATTATGGGTTTTCATTTTGTGAATAACTTGAAAATCTTAGCTCAAACAGCTGCAAAACCTATTTCCCCAGCATGGAAATGCTGAATTCTATAAGGCCAAGCCTGAAATATGTGTGTCCGAGTCTCCTATCAAAAGTTACAGCTGTCTTTATGGACTTGGTGAAAATCGCCTTATTTCGGCGAGACAGTGCGTTTCTCGCCTGAAACACATTATGGGTTTTCATTTTGTGAATAACTTGAAAATCTTAGCTCAAACAGCTGCAAAACCTATTTCCCCAGCATGGAAATGCTGAATTCTATAAGGCCAAGCCTGAAATATGTGTGTCCGAGTCTCCTATCAAAAGTTACAGCTGTCTTTATGGACTTGGTGAAAATCGCCTTATTTCGGCGAGACAGTGCGTTTCTCGCCTGAAACACATTATGGGTTTTCATTTTGTGAATAACTTGAAAATCTTAGCTCAAACAGCTGCAAAACCTATTTCCCAGCATGGAAATGCTGAATTCTATAAGGCCAAGCCTGAAATATGTGTGTCCGAGTCTCCTATCAAAAGTTACAGCTGTCTTTATGGACTTGGTGAAAATCGCCTTATTTCGGCGAGACAGTGCGTTTCTCGCCTGAAACACATTATGGGTTTTCATTTTGTGAATAACTTGAAAATCTTAGCTCAAACAGCTGCAAAACCTATTTCCCAGCATGGAAATGCTGAATTCTATAAGGCCAAGCCTGAAATATGTGTGTCCGAGTCTCCTATCAAAAGTTACAGCTGTCTTTATGGACTTGGTGAAAATCGCCTTATTTCGGCGAGACAGTGCGTTTCTCGCCTGAAACACATTATGGGTTTTCATTTTGTGAATAACTTGAAAATCTTAGCTCAAACAGCTGCAAAACCTATTTCCCCAGCATGGAAATGCTGAATTCTATAAGGCCAAGCCTGAAATATGTGTCCGAGTCTCCTATCAAAAGTTACAGCTGTCTTTATGGACTTGGTGAAATCGCCTTATTTCGGC
>NW_020328242.1:0-8865 GCF_001858045.2 Oreochromis niloticus | reverse complement strand
TTGAAAATCTTAGCTCAAACAGCTGCAAAACCTATTTCCCCAGCATGGAAATGCTGAATTCTATAAGGCCAAGCCTGAAATATGTGTGTCCGAGTCTCCTATCAAAAGTTACAGCTGTCTTTATGGACTTGGTGAAAATCGCCTTATTTCGGCGAGACAGTGCGTTTCTCGCCTGAAACACATTATGGGTTTTCATTTTGTAATAACTTGAAAATCTTAGCTCAAACAGCTGCAAAACCTATTTCCCCAGCATGGAAATGCTGAATTCTATAAGCCAAGCCTGAAATATGTGTGTCCGAGTCTCCTATCAAAAGTTACAGCTGTCTTTATGGACTTGGTGAAAATCGCCTTATTTCGGCGAGACAGTGCGTTTCTCGCCTGAAACACATTATGGGTTTTCATTTGTGAATAACTTGAAAATCTTAGCTCAAACAGCTGCAAAACCTATTTCCCCAGCATGGAAATGCTGAATTCTATAAGGCCAAGCCTGAAATATGTGTGTCCGAGTCTCCTATCAAAAGTTACAGCTGTCTTTATGGACTTGGTGAAAATCGCCTTATTTCGGCGAGACAGTGCGTTTCTCGCCTGAAACACATTATGGGTTTTCATTTTGTGAATAACTTGAAAATCTTAGCTCAAACAGCTGCAAAACCTATTTCCCCAGCATGGAAATGCTGAATTCTATAAGGCCAAGCCTGAAATATGTGTGTCCGAGTCTCCTATCAAAAGTTACAGCTGTCTTTATGGACTTGGTGAAAATCGCCTTATTTCGGCGAGACAGTGCGTTTCTCGCCTGAAACACATTATGGGTTTTCATTTTGTGAATAACTTGAAAATCTTAGCTCAAACAGCTGCAAAACCTATTTCCCCAGCATGGAAATGCTGAATTCTATAAGGCCAAGCCTGAAATATGTGTGTCCGAGTCTCCTATCAAAAGTTACAGCTGTCTTTATGGACTTGGTGAAAATCGCCTTATTTCGGCGAGACAGTGCGTTTCTCGCCTGAAACACATTATGGGTTTTCATTTTGTGAATAACTTGAAAATCTTAGCTCAAACAGCTGCAAAACCTATTTCCCCAGCATGGAAATGCTGAATTCTATAAGGCCAAGCCTGAAATATGTGTGTCCGAGTCTCCTATCAAAAGTTACAGCTGTCTTTATGGACTTGGTGAAATCGCCTTATTTCGGCGAGACAGTGCGTTTCTCGCCTGAAACACATTATGGGTTTTCATTTTGTGAATAACTTGAAAATCTTAGCTCAAACAGCTGCAAAACCTATTTCCCCAGCATGGAAATGCTGAATTCTATAAGGCCAAGCCTGAAATATGTGTGTCCGAGTCTCCTATCAAAAGTTACAGCTGTCTTTATGGACTTGGTGAAAATCGCCTTATTTCGGCGAGACAGTGCGCAGTGCTTCTCGCCTGAAACACATTATGGGTTTTCATTTTGTGAATAACTTGAAAATCTTAGCTCAAACAGCTGCAAAACCTATTTCCCAGCATGGAAATGCTGAATTCTATAAGGCCAAGCCTGAAATATGTGTGTCCGAGTCTCCTATCAAAAGTTACAGCTGTCTTTATGGACTTGGTGAAAATCGCCTTATTTCGGCGAGACAGTGCGTTTCTCGCCTGAAACACATTATGGGTTTTCATTTTGTGAATAACTTGAAAATCTTAGCTCAAACAGCTGCAAAACCTATTTCCCAGCATGGAAATGCTGAATTCTATAAGGCCAAGCCTGAAATATGTGTGTCCGAGTCTCCTATCAAAAGTTACAGCTGTCTTTATGGACTTGGTGAAAATCGCCTTATTTCGGCGAGACAGTGCGTTTCTCGCCTGAAACACATTATGGGTTTTCATTTTGTGAATAACTTGAAAATCTTAGCTCAAACAGCTGCAAAACCTATTTCCCCAGCATGGAAATGCTGAATTCTATAAGGCCAAGCCTGAAATATGTGTGTCCGAGTCTCCTATCAAAAGTTACAGCTGTCTTTATGGACTTGGTGAAAATCGCCTTATTTCGGCGAGACAGTGCGTTTCTCGCCTGAAACACATTATGGGTTTTCATTTTGTGAATAACTTGAAAATCTTAGCTCAAACAGCTGCAAAACCTATTTCCCCAGCATGGAAATGCTGAATTCTATAAGGCCAAGCCTGAAATATGTGTGTCCGAGTCTCCTATCAAAAGTTACAGCTGTCTTTATGGACTTGGTGAAAATCGCCTTATTTCGGCGAGACAGTGCGTTTCTCGCCTGAAACACATTATGGGTTTTCATTTTGTGAATAACTTGAAAATCTTAGCTCAAACAGCTGCAAAACCTATTTCCCCAGCATGGAAATGCTGAATTCTATAAGGCCAAGCCTGAAATATGTGTGTCCGAGTCTCCTATCAAAAGTTACAGCTGTCTTTATGGACTTGGTGAAAATCGCCTTATTTCGGCGAGACAGTGCGTTTCTCGCCTGAAACACATTATGGGTTTTCATTTTGTGAATAACTTGAAAATCTTAGCTCAAACAGCTGCAAAACCTATTTCCCCAGCATGGAAATGCTGAATTCTATAAGGCCAAGCCTGAAATATGTGTGTCCGAGTCTCCTATCAAAAGTTACAGCTGTCTTTATGGACTTGGTGAAAATCGCCTTATTTCGGCGAGACAGTGCGTTTCTCGCCTGAAACACATTATGGGTTTTCATTTTGTGAATAACTTGAAAATCTTAGCTCAAACAGCTGCAAAACCTATTTCCCCAGCATGGAAATGCTGAATTCTATAAGGCCAAGCCTGAAATATGTGTGTCCGAGTCTCCTATCAAAAGTTACAGCTGTCTTTATGGACTTGGTGAAAATCGCCTTATTTCGGCGAGACAGTGCGTTTCTCGCCTGAAACACATTATGGGTTTTCATTTTGTGAATAACTTGAAAATCTTAGCTCAAACAGCTGCAAAACCTATTTCCCCAGCATGGAAATGCTGAATTCTATAAGGCCAAGCCTGAAATATGTGTGTCCGAGTCTCCTATCAAAAGTTACAGCTGTCTTTATGGACTTGGTGAAAATCGCCTTATTTCGGCGAGACAGTGCGTTTCTCGCCTGAAACACATTATGGGTTTTCATTTGTGAATAACTTGAAAATCTTAGCTCAAACAGCTGCAAAACCTATTTCCCCAGCATGGAAATGCTGAATTCTATAAGGCCAAGCCTGAAATATGTGTGTCCGAGTCTCCTATCAAAAGTTACAGCTGTCTTTATGGACTTGGTGAAAATCGCCTTATTTCGGCGAGACAGTGCGTTTCTCGCCTGAAACACATTATGGGTTTTCATTTTGTGAATAACTTGAAAATCTTAGCTCAAACAGCTGCAAAACCTATTTCCCCAGCATGGAAATGCTGAATTCTATAAGGCCAAGCCTGAAATATGTGTGTCCGAGTCTCCTATCAAAAGTTACAGCTGTCTTTATGGACTTGGTGAAAATCGCCTTATTTCGGCGAGACAGTGCGTTTCTCGCCTGAAACACATTATGGGTTTTCATTTTGTGAATAACTTGAAAATCTTAGCTCAAACAGCTGCAAAACCTATTTCCCCAGCATGGAAATGCTGAATTCTATAAGGCCAAGCCTGAAATATGTGTGTCCGAGTCTCCTATCAAAAGTTACAGCTGTCTTTATGGACTTGGTGAAAATCGCCTTATTTCGGCGAGACAGTGCGTTTCTCGCCTGAAACACATTATGGGTTTTCATTTTGTGAATAACTTGAAAATCTTAGCTCAAACAGCTGCAAAACCTATTTCCCCAGCATGGAAATGCTGAATTCTATAAGGCCAAGCCTGAAATATGTGTGTCCGAGTCTCCTATCAAAAGTTACAGCTGTCTTTATGGACTTGGTGAAAATCGCCTTATTTCGGCGAGACAGTGCGTTTCTCCTGAAACACATTATGGGTTTTCATTTTGTGAATAACTTGAAAATCTTAGCTCAAACAGCTGCAAAACCTATTTCCCCAGCATGGAAATGCTGAATTCTATAAGGCCAAGCCTGAAATATGTGTGTCCGAGTCTCCTATCAAAAGTTACAGCTGTCTTTATGGACTTGGTGAAAATCGCCTTATTTCGGCGAGACAGTGCGTTTCTCGCCTGAAACACATTATGGGTTTTCATTTTGTGAATAACTTGAAAATCTTAGCTCAAACAGCTGCAAAACCTATTTCCCCAGCATGGAAATGCTGAATTCTATAAGGCCAAGCCTGAAATATGTGTGTCCGAGTCTCCTATCAAAAGTTACAGCTGTCTTTATGGACTTGGTGAAAATCGCCTTATTTCGGCGAGACAGTGCGTTTCTCGCCTGAAACACATTATGGGTTTTCATTTTGTGAATAACTTGAAAATCTTAGCTCAAACAGCTGCAAAACCTATTTCCCCAGCATGGAAATGCTGAATTCTATAAGGCCAAGCCTGAAATATGTGTGTCCGAGTCTCCTATCAAAAGTTACAGCTGTCTTTATGGACTTGGTGAAAATCGCCTTATTTCGGCGAGACAGTGCGTTTCTCGCCTGAAACACATTATGGGTTTTCATTTTGTGAATAACTTGAAAATCTTAGCTCAAACAGCTGCAAAACCTATTTCCCCAGCATGGAAATGCTGAATTCTATAAGGCCAAGCCTGAAATATGTGTGTCCGAGTCTCCTATCAAAAGTTACAGCTGTCTTTATGGACTTGGTGAAAATCGCCTTATTTCGGCGAGACAGTGCGTTTCTCGCCTGAAACACATTATGGGTTTTCATTTTGTGAATAACTTGAAAATCTTAGCTCAAACAGCTGCAAAACCTATTTCCCCAGCATGGAAATGCTGAATTCTATAAGGCCAAGCCTGAAATATGTGTGTCCGAGTCTCCTATCAAAAGTTACAGCTGTCTTTATGGACTTGGTGAAAATCGCCTTATTTCGGCGAGACAGTGCGTTTCTCGCCTGAAACACATTATGGGTTTTCATTTTGTGAATAACTTGAAAATCTTAGCTCAAACAGCTGCAAAACCTATTTCCCCAGCATGGAAATGCTGAATTCTATAAGGCCAAGCCTGAAATATGTGTGTCCGAGTCTCCTATCAAAAGTTACAGCTGTCTTTATGGACTTGGTGAAAATCGCCTTATTTCGGCGAGACAGTGCGTTTCTCGCCTGAAACACATTATGGGTTTTCATTTTGTGAATAACTTGAAAATCTTAGCTCAAACAGCTGCAAAACCTATTTCCCCAGCATGGAAATGCTGAATTCTATAAGGCCAAGCCTGAAATATGTGTGTCCGAGTCTCCTATCAAAAGTTACAGCTGTCTTTATGGACTTGGTGAAAATCGCCTTATTTCGGCGAGACAGTGCGTTTCTGCCGTTCTCGCCTGAAACACATTATGGGTTTTCATTTTGTGAATAACTTGAAAATCTTAGCTCAAACAGCTGCAAAACCTATTTCCCCAGCATGGAAATGCTGAATTCTATAAGGCCAAGCCTGAAATATGTGTGTCCGAGTCTCCTATCAAAAGTTACAGCTGTCTTTATGGACTTGGTGAAAATCGCCTTATTTCGGCGAGACAGTGCGTTTCTCGCCTGAAACACATTATGGGTTTTCATTTTGTGAATAACTTGAAAATCTTAGCTCAAACAGCTGCAAAACCTATTTCCCCAGCATGGAAATGCTGAATTCTATAAGGCCAAGCCTGAAATATGTGTGTCCGAGTCTCCTATCAAAAGTTACAGCTGTCTTTATGGACTTGGTGAAAATCGCCTTATTTCGGCGACAGCACATGCGTTCTCGCCTGAAACACATTTGGGTTTTCATTTGTGAATAACTTGAAAATCTTAGCTCAAACAGCTGCAAAACCTATTTCCCCAGCATGGAAATGCTGAATTCTATAAGGCCAAGCCTGAAATATGTGTGTCCGAGTCTCCTATCAAAAGTTACAGCTGTCTTTATGGACTTGGTGAAAATCGCCTTATTTCGGCGAGACAGTGCGTTTCTCGCCTGAAACACATTATGGGTTTTCATTTTGTGAATAACTTGAAAATCTTAGCTCAAACAGCTGCAAAACCTATTTCCCCAGCATGGAAATGCTGAATTCTATAAGGCCAAGCCTGAAATATGTGTGTCCGAGTCTCCTATCAAAAGTTACAGCTGTCTTTATGGACTTGGTGAAAATCGCCTTATTTCGGCGAGACAGTGCGTTTCTCGCCTAACACATTATGGGCATTATTCATTTTGTGAATAACTTGAAAATCTTAGCTCAAACAGCTGCAAAACCTATTTCCCCAGCATGGAAATGCTGAATTCTATAAGGCCAAGCCTGAAATATGTGTGTCCGAGTCTCCTATCAAAAGTTACAGCTGTCTTTATGGACTTGGTGAAAATCGCCTTATTTCGGCGAGACAGTGCGTTTCTCGCCTGAAACACATTATGGGTTTTCATTTTGTGAATAACTTGAAAATCTTAGCTCAAACAGCTGCAAAACCTATTTCCCCAGCATGGAAATGCTGAATTCTATAAGGCCAAGCCTGAAATATGTGTGTCCGAGTCTCCTATCAAAAGTTACAGCTGTCTTTATGGACTTGGTGAAAATCGCCTTATTTCGGCGAGACAGTGCGTTCTCTTTCTCGCCTGAAACACATTATGGGTTTTCATTTTGTGAATAACTTGAAAATCTTAGCTCAAACAGCTGCAAAACCTATTTCCCCAGCATGGAAATGCTGAATTCTATAAGGCCAAGCCTGAAATATGTGTGTCCGAGTCTCCTATCAAAAGTTACAGCTGTCTTTATGGACTTGGTGAAAATCGCCTTATTTCGGCGAGACAGTGCGCTTCTCGCCTGAAACACATTATGGGTTTTCATTTTGTGAATAACTTGAAAATCTTAGCTCAAACAGCTGCAAAACCTATTTCCCCAGCATGGAAATGCTGAATTCTATAAGGCCAAGCCTGAAATATGTGTGTCCGAGTCTCCTATCAAAAGTTACAGCTGTCTTTATGGACTTGGTGAAAATCGCCTTATTTCGGCGAGACAGTGCGTTTCTCGCCTGAAACACATTATGGGTTTTCATTTTGTGAATAACTTGAAAATCTTAGCTCAAACAGCTGCAAAACCTATTTCCCCAGCATGGAAATGCTGAATTCTATAAGGCCAAGCCTGAAATATGTGTGTCCGAGTCTCCTATCAAAAGTTACAGCTGTCTTTATGGACTTGGTGAAAATCGCCTTATTTCGGCGAGACAGTGCGTGCGTTTCTCGCCTGAAACACATTATGGGTTTTCATTTTGTGAATAACTTGAAATCTTAGCTCAAACAGCTGCAAAACCTATTTCCCCAGCATGGAAATGCTGAATTCTATAAGGCCAAGCCTGAAATATGTGTGTCCGAGTCTCCTATCAAAAGTTACAGCTGTCTTTATGGACTTGGTGAAAATCGCCTTATTTCGGCGAGACAGTGCGTTTCTCGCCTGAAACACATTATGGGTTTTCATTTTGTGAATAACTTGAAAATCTTAGCTCAAACAGCTGCAAAACCTATTTCCCCAGCATGGAAATGCTGAATTCTATAAGGCCAAGCCTGAAATATGTGTGTCCGAGTCTCCTATCAAAAGTTACAGCTGTCTTTATGGACTTGGTGAAAATCGCCTTATTTCGGCGAGACAGTGCGTTTCTCGCCTGAAACACATTATGGGTTTCATTTTGTGAATAACTTGAAAATCTTAGCTCAAACAGCTGCAAAACCTATTTCCCCAGCATGGAAATGCTGAATTCTATAAGGCCAAGCCTGAAATATGTGTGTCCGAGTCTCCTATCAAAAGTTACAGCTGTCTTTATGGACTTGGTGAAAATCGCCTTATTTCGGCGAGACAGTGCGTTTCTCGCCTGAAACACATTATGGGTTTTCATTTTGTGAATAACTTGAAAATCTTAGCTCAAACAGCTGCAAAACCTATTTCCCCAGCATGGAAATGCTGAATTCTATAAGGCCAAGCCTGAAATATGTGTGTCCGAGTCTCCTATCAAAAGTTACAGCTGTCTTTATGGACTTGGTGAAAATCGCCTTATTTCGCGAGACAGTCGTTTCTCCCTGAAACTGAAACACATTATGGGTTTTCATTTTGTGAATAACTTGAAAATCTTAGCTCAAACAGCTGCAAAACCTATTTCCCCAGCATGGAAATGCTGAATTCTATAAGGCCAAGCCTGAAATATGTGTGTCCGAGTCTCCTATCAAAGTTACAGCTGTCTTATGGACTTGGTGAAAATCGCCTTATTTCGGCGAGACAGTGCGTTTCTCGCCTGAAACACATTATGGGTTTTCATTTTGTGAATAACTTGAAAATCTTAGCTCAAACAGCTGCAAAACCTATTTCCCCAGCATGGAAATGCTGAATTCTATAAGGCCAAGCCTGAAATATGTGTGTCCGAGTCTCCTATCAAAAGTTACAGCTGTCTTTATGGACTTGGTGAAAATCGCCTTATTTCGGCGAGACAGTGCGTTTCTCGCTGTTCTCGCCACATTATGGGTTTTCATTTTGTGAATAACTTGAAAATCTTAGCTCAAACAGCTGCAAAACCTATTTCCCCAGCATGGAAATGCTGAATTCTATAAGGCCAAGCCTGAAATATGTGTGTCCGAGTCTCCTATCAAAAGTTACAGCTGTCTTTATGGACTTGGTGAAAATCGCCTTATTTCGGCGAGACACGTTGCGTTTCTCGCCTGAAACACATTATGGGTTTTCATTTTGTGAATAACTTGAAAATCTTAGCTCAAACAGCTGCAAAACCTATTTCCCCAGCATGGAAATGCTGAATTCTATAAGGCCAAGCCTGAAATATGTGTGTCCGAGTCTCCTATCAAAAGTTAC
>NW_020328241.1:0-18981 GCF_001858045.2 Oreochromis niloticus | reverse complement strand
TCCTATCAAAGTTCAAGCTGTCTTTATGGACTTGGTGAAAATCGCCTTATTTGGCGAGACAGTGTGCGTTTCTCGCCTGCACATTATGGGTTTTCATTTTGTGAATAACTTGAAAATCTTAGCTCAAACAGCTGCAAAACTATTTCCCCAGCATGGAAATGCTGAATTCTATAAGGCCAAGCCTGAAATATGTGTGTCCGAGTCTCCTATCAAAAGTTACAGCTGTCTTTATGGATTGGTGAAAATCGCCTTATTTCGGCGAGACAGTGCGTTTCTCGCCTGAAACACATTATGGGTTTTCATTTTGTGAATAACTTGAAAATCTTAGCTCAACAGCTGCAAACCTATTTCCCAGCATGGAAATGCTGAATTCTATAAGGCCAAGCCTGAAATATGTGTGTCCGAGTCTCCTATCAAAAGTTACAGCTGTCTTTATGGACTTGGTGAAATCGCCTTATTTCGGCGAGACAGTGCGTTTCTCGCCTGAAAACATTATGGGTTTTCATTTTGTGAATAACTTGAAAATCTTAGCTCAAACAGCTGCAAACCTATTTCCCAGCATGGAAATGCTGAATTCTATAAGGCCAAGCCTGAAATATGTGTGTCCGAGTCTCCTATCAAAGTTACAGCTGTCTTTATGGACTTGGTGAAAATCGCCTTATTTCGGCGAGACAGTGCGTTTCTCGCCTGAAACACATTATGGGTTTTCATTTTGTGAATAACTTGAAAATCTTAGCTCAAACAGCTGCAAAACCTATTTCCCAGCATGGAAATGCTGATTCTAAGGCCAAGCCTGAAATATGTGTGTCCGAGTCTCCTATCAAAAGTTACAGCTGTCTTTATGGACTTGGTGAAATCGCCTTATTTCGGCGAGACAGTGCGTTTCTCGCCTGAAACACATTATGGGTTTTCATTTTGTGAATAACTTGAAAATCTTAGCTCAAACAGCTGCAAACTATTTCCCAGCATGGAAATGCTGAATTCTATAAGGCCAAGCCTGAAATATGTGTGTCCGAGTCTCCTATCAAAAGTTACAGCTGTCTTTATGGACTTGGTGAAAATCGCCTTATTTCGGCGAGACAGTGCGTTTCTCGCCTGAAACACATTATGGGTTTTCATTTTGTGAATAACTTGAAAATCTTAGCTCAAACAGCTGCAAAACCTATTTCCCCAGCATGGAAATGCTGAATTCTATAAGGCCAAGCCTGAAATATGTGTGTCCGAGTCTCCTATCAAAAGTTACAGCTGTCTTTATGGACTTGGTGAAAATCGCTTATTTCGGCGAGACAGTGCGTTTCTCGCTGAAACACATTATGGGTTTTCATTTTGTGAATAACTTGAAAATCTTAGCTCAAACAGCTGCAAAACCTTTCCCAGCATGGAAATGCTGAATTCTATAAGGCCAAGCCTGAAATATGTGTGTCCGAGTCTCCTATCAAAAGTTACAGCTGTCTTTATGGACTTGGTGAAAATCGCCTTATTTCGGCGAGACAGTGCGTTTCTCGCCTGAAACACATTATGGGTTTTCATTTTGTGAATAACTTGAAAATCTTAGCTCAAACAGCTGCAAAACCTATTTCCCAGCATGGAAATGCTGAATTCTATAAGGCCAAGCCTGAAATATGTGTGTCCGAGTCTCCTATCAAAAGTTACAGCTGTCTTTATGGACTTGGTGAAAATCGCCTTATTTCGGCGAGACAGTGCGTTTCTCGCCTGAAACACATTATGGGTTTTCATTTTGTGAATAACTTGAAAATCTTAGCTCAAACAGCTGCAAAACCTATTTCCCAGCATGGAAATGCTGAATTCTATAAGGCCAAGCCTGAAATATGTGTGTCCGAGTCTCCTCAAAAGTTACAGCTGTCTTTATGGACTTGGTGAAAATCGCCTTATTTCGGCGAGACAGTGCGTTTCTCGCCTGAAACACATTATGGGTTTTCATTTTGTGAATAACTTGAAAATCTTAGCTCAAACAGCTGCAAACCTATTTCCCAGCATGGAAATGCTGAATTCTATAAGGCCAAGCCTGAAATATGTGTGTCCGAGTCTCCTATCAAAAGTTACAGCTGTCTTTATGGACTTGGTGAAAATCGCCTTATTTCGGCGAGACAGTGCGTTTCTCGCCTGAAACACATTATGGGTTTTCATTTTGTGAATAACTTGAAAATCTTAGCTCAAACAGCTGCAAAACCTATTTCCCCAGCATGGAAATGCTGAATTCTATAAGGCCAAGCCTGAAATATGTGTGTCCGAGTCTCCTATCAAAAGTTACAGCTGTCTTTATGGACTTGGTGAAAATCGCCTTATTTCGGCGAGACAGTGCGTTTCTCGCCTGAAACACATTATGGGTTTTCATTTTGTGAATAACTTGAAAATCTTAGCTCAAACAGCTGCAAAACCTATTTCCCCAGCATGGAAATGCTGAATTCTATAAGGCCAAGCCTGAAATATGTGTGTCCGAGTCTCCTATCAAAAGTTACAGCTGTCTTTATGGACTTGGTGAAAATCGCCTTATTTCGGCGAGACAGTGCGTTTCTCGCCTGAAACACATTATGGGTTTTCATTTTGTGAATAACTTGAAAATCTTAGCTCAAACAGCTGCAAAACCTATTTCCCAGCATGGAAATGCTGAATTCTATAAGGCCAAGCCTGAAATATGTGTGTCCGAGTCTCCTATCAAAAGTTACAGCTGTCTTTATGGACTTGGTGAAAATCGCCTTATTTCGGCGAGACAGTGCGTTTCTCGCCTAAACACATTATGGGTTTTCATTTTGTGAATAACTTGAAAATCTTAGCTCAAACAGCTGCAAAACCTATTTCCCCAGCATGGAAATGCTGAATTCTATAAGGCCAAGCCTGAAATATGTGTGTCCGAGTCTCCTATCAAAAGTTACAGCTGTCTTTATGGACTTGGTGAAAATCGCCTTATTTCGGCGAGACAGTGCGTTTCTCGCCTGAAACACATTATGGGTTTTCATTTTGTGAATAACTTGAAAATCTTAGCTCAAACAGCTGCAAAACCTATTTCCCCAGCATGGAAATGCTGAATTCTATAAGGCCAAGCCTGAAATATGTGTGTCCGAGTCTCCTATCAAAAGTTACAGCTGTCTTTATGGACTTGGTGAAAATCGCCTTATTTCGGCGAGACAGTGCGTTTCTCGCCTAAACACATTATGGGTTTTCATTTTGTGAATAACTTGAAAATCTTAGCTCAAACAGCTGCAAAACCTATTTCCCCAGCATGGAAATGCTGAATTCTATAAGGCCAAGCCTGAAATATGTGTGTCCGAGTCTCCTATCAAAAGTTACAGCTGTCTTTATGGACTTGGTGAAAATCGCCTTATTTCGGCGAGACAGTGCGTTTCTCGCCTGAAACACATTATGGGTTTTCATTTTGTGAATAACTTGAAAATCTTAGCTCAAACAGCTGCAAAACCTATTTCCCAGCATGGAAATGCTGAATTCTATAAGGCCAAGCCTGAAATATGTGTGTCCGAGTCTCCTATCAAAAGTTACAGCTGTCTTTATGGACTTGGTGAAAATCGCCTTATTTCGGCGAGACAGTGCGTTTCTCGCCTGAAACACATTATGGGTTTTCATTTTGTGAATAACTTGAAAATCTTAGCTCAAACAGCTGCAAAACCTATTTCCCCAGCATGGAAATGCTGAATTCTATAAGGCCAAGCCTGAAATATGTGTGTCCGAGTCTCCTATCAAAAGTTACAGCTGTCTTTATGGACTTGGTGAAAATCGCCTTATTTCGGCGAGACAGTGCGTTTCTCGCCTGAAACACATTATGGGTTTTCATTTTGTGAATAACTTGAAAATCTTAGCTCAAACAGCTGCAAAACCTATTTCCCCAGCATGGAAATGCTGAATTCTATAAGGCCAAGCCTGAAATATGTGTGTCCGAGTCTCCTATCAAAAGTTACAGCTGTCTTTATGGACTTGGTGAAAATCGCCTTATTTCGGCGAGACAGTGCGTTTCTCGCCTGAAACACATTATGGGTTTTCATTTTGTGAATAACTTGAAAATCTTAGCTCAAACAGCTGCAAAACCTATTTCCCAGCATGGAAATGCTGAATTCTATAAGGCCAAGCCTGAAATATGTGTGTCCGAGTCTCCTATCAAAAGTTACAGCTGTCTTTATGGACTTGGTGAAAATCGCCTTATTTCGGCGAGACAGTGCGTTTCTCGCCTGAAACACATTATGGGTTTTCATTTTGTGAATAACTTGAAAATCTTAGCTCAAACAGCTGCAAACCTATTTCCCCAGCATGGAAATGCTGAATTCTATAAGGCCAAGCCTGAAATATGTGTGTCCGAGTCTCCTATCAAAAGTTACAGCTGTCTTTATGGACTTGGTGAAAATCGCCTTATTTCGGCGAGACAGTGCGTTTCTCGCCTGAAACACATTATGGGTTTTCATTTTGTGAATAACTTGAAAATCTTAGCTCAAACAGCTGCAAAACCTATTTCCCCAGCATGGAAATGCTGAATTCTATAAGGCCAAGCCTGAAATATGTGTGTCCGAGTCTCCTATCAAAAGTTACAGCTGTCTTTATGGACTTGGTGAAAATCGCCTTATTTCGGCGAGACAGTGCGTTTCTCGCCTGAAACACATTATGGGTTTTCATTTTGTGAATAACTTGAAAATCTTAGCTCAAACAGCTGCAAAACCTATTTCCCAGCATGGAAATGCTGAATTCTATAAGGCCAAGCCTGAAATATGTGTGTCCGAGTCTCCTATCAAAAGTTACAGCTGTCTTTATGGACTTGGTGAAAATCGCCTTATTTCGGCGAGACAGTGCGTTTCTCGCCTGAAACACATTATGGGTTTTCATTTTGTGAATAACTTGAAAATCTTAGCTCAAACAGCTGCAAAACCTATTTCCCAGCATGGAAATGCTGAATTCTATAAGGCCAAGCCTGAAATATGTGTGTCCGAGTCTCCTATCAAAAGTTACAGCTGTCTTTATGGACTTGGTGAAAATCGCCTTATTTCGGCGAGACAGTGCGTTTCTCGCCTGAAACACATTATGGGTTTTCATTTTGTGAATAACTTGAAAATCTTAGCTCAAACAGCTGCAAAACCTATTTCCCAGCATGGAAATGCTGAATTCTATAAGGCCAAGCCTGAAATATGTGTGTCCGAGTCCTATCAAAAGTTACAGCTGTCTTTATGGACTTGGTGAAAATCGCCTTATTTCGGCGAGACAGTGCGTTTCTCGCCTGAAAACATTATGGGTTTTCATTTTGTGAATAACTTGAAAATCTTAGCTCAAACAGCTGCAAAACCTATTTCCCCAGCATGGAAATGCTGAATTCTATAAGGCCAAGCCTGAAATATGTGTGTCCGAGTCTCCTATCAAAAGTTACAGCTGTCTTTATGGACTTGGTGAAAATCGCCTTATTTCGGCGAGACAGTGCGTTTCTCGCCTGAAACACATTATGGGTTTTCATTTTGTGAATAACTTGAAAATCTTAGCTCAAACAGCTGCAAAACCTATTTCCCAGCATGGAAATGCTGAATTCTATAAGGCCAAGCCTGAAATATGTGTGTCCGAGTCTCCTATCAAAAGTTACAGCTGTCTTTATGGACTTGGTGAAAATCGCCTTATTTCGGCGAGACAGTGCGTTTCTCGCCTGAAACACATTATGGGTTTTCATTTTGTGAATAACTTGAAAATCTTAGCTCAAACAGCTGCAAAACCTATTTCCCCAGCATGGAAATGCTGAATTCTATAAGGCCAAGCCTGAAATATGTGTGTCCGAGTCTCCTATCAAAAGTTACAGCTGTCTTTATGGACTTGGTGAAAATCGCCTTATTTCGGCGAGACAGTGCGTTTCTCGCCTGAAACACATTATGGGTTTTCATTTTGTGAATAACTTGAAAATCTTAGCTCAAACAGCTGCAAAACCTATTTCCCCAGCATGGAAATGCTGAATTCTATAAGGCCAAGCCTGAAATATGTGTGTCCGAGTCTCCTATCAAAAGTTACAGCTGTCTTTATGGACTTGGTGAAAATCGCCTTATTTCGGCGAGACAGTGCGTTTCTCGCCTGAAACACATTATGGGTTTTCATTTTGTGAATAACTTGAAAATCTTAGCTCAAACAGCTGCAAAACCTATTTCCCCAGCATGGAAATGCTGAATTCTATAAGGCCAAGCCTGAAATATGTGTGTCCGAGTCTCCTATCAAAAGTTACAGCTGTCTTTATGGACTTGGTGAAAATCGCCTTATTTCGGCGAGACAGTGCGTTTCTCGCCTGAAACACATTATGGGTTTTCATTTTGTGAATAACTTGAAAATCTTAGCTCAAACAGCTGCAAAACCTATTTCCCCAGCATGGAAATGCTGAATTCTATAAGGCCAAGCCTGAAATATGTGTGTCCGAGTCTCCTATCAAAAGTTACAGCTGTCTTTATGGACTTGGTGAAAATCGCCTTATTTCGGCGAGACAGTGCGTTTCTCGCCTGAAACACATTATGGGTTTTCATTTTGTGAATAACTTGAAAATCTTAGCTCAAACAGCTGCAAAACCTATTTCCCAGCATGGAAATGCTGAATTCTATAAGGCCAAGCCTGAAATATGTGTGTCCGAGTCTCCTATCAAAAGTTACAGCTGTCTTTATGGACTTGGTGAAAATCGCCTTATTTCGGCGAGACAGTGCGTTTCTCGCCTGAAACACATTATGGGTTTTCATTTTGTGAATAACTTGAAAATCTTAGCTCAAACAGCTGCAAAACCTATTTCCCCAGCATGGAAATGCTGAATTCTATAAGGCCAAGCCTGAAATATGTGTGTCCGAGTCTCCTATCAAAAGTTACAGCTGTCTTTATGGACTTGGTGAAAATCGCCTTATTTCGGCGAGACAGTGCGTTTCTCGCCTGAAACACATTATGGGTTTTCATTTTGTGAATAACTTGAAAATCTTAGCTCAAACAGCTGCAAAACCTATTTCCCCAGCATGGAAATGCTGAATTCTATAAGGCCAAGCCTGAAATATGTGTGTCCGAGTCTCCTATCAAAAGTTACAGCTGTCTTTATGGACTTGGTGAAAATCGCCTTATTTCGGCGAGACAGTGCGTTTCTCGCCTGAAACACATTATGGGTTTTCATTTTGTGAATAACTTGAAAATCTTAGCTCAAACAGCTGCAAAACCTATTTCCCCAGCATGGAAATGCTGAATTCTATAAGGCCAAGCCTGAAATATGTGTGTCCGAGTCTCCTATCAAAAGTTACAGCTGTCTTTATGGACTTGGTGAAAATCGCCTTATTTCGGCGAGACAGTGCGTTTCTCGCCTGAAACACATTATGGGTTTTCATTTTGTGAATAACTTGAAAATCTTAGCTCAAACAGCTGCAAAACCTATTTCCCCAGCATGGAAATGCTGAATTCTATAAGGCCAAGCCTGAAATATGTGTGTCCGAGTCTCCTATCAAAAGTTACAGCTGTCTTTATGGACTTGGTGAAAATCGCCTTATTTCGGCGAGACAGTGCGTTTCTCGCCTGAAACACATTATGGGTTTTCATTTTGTGAATAACTTGAAAATCTTAGCTCAAACAGCTGCAAAACCTATTTCCCCAGCATGGAAATGCTGAATTCTATAAGGCCAAGCCTGAAATATGTGTGTCCGAGTCTCCTATCAAAAGTTACAGCTGTCTTTATGGACTTGGTGAAAATCGCCTTATTTCGGCGAGACAGTGCGTTTCTCGCCTGAAACACATTATGGGTTTTCATTTTGTGAATAACTTGAAAATCTTAGCTCAAACAGCTGCAAAACCTATTTCCCCAGCATGGAAATGCTGAATTCTATAAGGCCAAGCCTGAAATATGTGTGTCCGAGTCTCCTATCAAAAGTTACAGCTGTCTTTATGGACTTGGTGAAAATCGCCTTATTTCGGCGAGACAGTGCGTTTCTCGCCTGAAACACATTATGGGTTTTCATTTTGTGAATAACTTGAAAATCTTAGCTCAAACAGCTGCAAAACCTATTTCCCAGCATGGAAATGCTGAATTCTATAAGGCCAAGCCTGAAATATGTGTGTCCGAGTCTCCTATCAAAAGTTACAGCTGTCTTTATGGACTTGGTGAAAATCGCCTTATTTCGGCGAGACAGTGCGTTTCTCGCCTGAAACACATTATGGGTTTTCATTTTGTGAATAACTTGAAAATCTTAGCTCAAACAGCTGCAAAACCTATTTCCCCAGCATGGAAATGCTGAATTCTATAAGGCCAAGCCTGAAATATGTGTGTCCGAGTCTCCTATCAAAAGTTACAGCTGTCTTTATGGACTTGGTGAAAATCGCCTTATTTCGGCGAGACAGTGCGTTTCTCGCCTGAAACACATTATGGGTTTTCATTTTGTGAATAACTTGAAAATCTTAGCTCAAACAGCTGCAAAACCTATTTCCCCAGCATGGAAATGCTGAATTCTATAAGGCCAAGCCTGAAATATGTGTGTCCGAGTCTCCTATCAAAAGTTACAGCTGTCTTTATGGACTTGGTGAAAATCGCCTTATTTCGGCGAGACAGTGCGTTTCTCGCCTGAAACACATTATGGGTTTTCATTTTGTGAATAACTTGAAAATCTTAGCTCAAACAGCTGCAAAACCTATTTCCCCAGCATGGAAATGCTGAATTCTATAAGGCCAAGCCTGAAATATGTGTGTCCGAGTCTCCTATCAAAAGTTACAGCTGTCTTTATGGACTTGGTGAAAATCGCCTTATTTCGGCGAGACAGTGCGTTTCTCGCCTGAAACACATTATGGGTTTTCATTTTGTGAATAACTTGAAAATCTTAGCTCAAACAGCTGCAAAACCTATTTCCCCAGCATGGAAATGCTGAATTCTATAAGGCCAAGCCTGAAATATGTGTGTCCGAGTCTCCTATCAAAAGTTACAGCTGTCTTTATGGACTTGGTGAAAATCGCCTTATTTCGGCGAGACAGTGCGTTTCTCGCCTGAAACACATTATGGGTTTTCATTTTGTGAATAACTTGAAAATCTTAGCTCAAACAGCTGCAAAACCTATTTCCCAGCATGGAAATGCTGAATTCTATAAGGCCAAGCCTGAAATATGTGTGTCCGAGTCTCCTATCAAAAGTTACAGCTGTCTTTATGGACTTGGTGAAAATCGCCTTATTTCGGCGAGACAGTGCGTTTCTCGCCTGAAACACATTATGGGTTTTCATTTTGTGAATAACTTGAAAATCTTAGCTCAAACAGCTGCAAAACCTATTTCCCCAGCATGGAAATGCTGAATTCTATAAGGCCAAGCCTGAAATATGTGTGTCCGAGTCTCCTATCAAAAGTTACAGCTGTCTTTATGGACTTGGTGAAAATCGCCTTATTTCGGCGAGACAGTGCGTTTCTCGCCTGAAACACATTATGGGTTTTCATTTTGTGAATAACTTGAAAATCTTAGCTCAAACAGCTGCAAAACCTATTTCCCCAGCATGGAAATGCTGAATTCTATAAGGCCAAGCCTGAAATATGTGTGTCCGAGTCTCCTATCAAAAGTTACAGCTGTCTTTATGGACTTGGTGAAAATCGCCTTATTTGAGACAGTGCGTTTCTCGCCTGAAACACATTATGGGTTTTCATTTTGTGAATAACTTGAAAATCTTAGCTCAAACAGCTGCAAAACCTATTTCCCCAGCATGGAAATGCTGAATTCTATAAGGCCAAGCCTGAAATATGTGTGTCCGAGTCTCCTATCAAAAGTTACAGCTGTCTTTATGGACTTGGTGAAAATCGCCTTATTTCGGCGAGACAGTGCGTTTCTCGCCTGAAACACATTATGGGTTTTCATTTTGTGAATAACTTGAAAATCTTAGCTCAAACAGCTGCAAAACCTATTTCCCCAGCATGGAAATGCTGAATTCTATAAGGCCAAGCCTGAAATATGTGTGTCCGAGTCTCCTATCAAAAGTTACAGCTGTCTTTATGGACTTGGTGAAAATCGCCTTATTTCGGCGAGACAGTGCGTTTCTCGCCTGAAACACATTATGGGTTTTCATTTTGTGAATAACTTGAAAATCTTAGCTCAAACAGCTGCAAAACCTATTTCCCCAGCATGGAAATGCTGAATTCTATAAGGCCAAGCCTGAAATATGTGTGTCCGAGTCTCCTATCAAAAGTTACAGCTGTCTTTATGGACTTGGTGAAAATCGCCTTATTTCGGCGAGACAGTGCGTTTCTCGCCTGAAACACATTATGGGTTTTCATTTTGTGAATAACTTGAAAATCTTAGCTCAAACAGCTGCAAAACCTATTTCCCCAGCATGGAAATGCTGAATTCTATAAGGCCAAGCCTGAAATATGTGTGTCCGAGTCTCCTATCAAAAGTTACAGCTGTCTTTATGGACTTGGTGAAAATCGCCTTATTTCGGCGAGACAGTGCGTTTCTCGCCTGAAACACATTATGGGTTTTCATTTTGTGAATAACTTGAAAATCTTAGCTCAAACAGCTGCAAAACCTATTTCCCCAGCATGGAAATGCTGAATTCTATAAGGCCAAGCCTGAAATATGTGTGTCCGAGTCTCCTATCAAAAGTTACAGCTGTCTTTATGGACTTGGTGAAAATCGCCTTATTTCGGCGAGACAGTGCGTTTCTCGCCTGAAACACATTATGGGTTTTCATTTTGTGAATAACTTGAAAATCTTAGCTCAAACAGCTGCAAAACCTATTTCCCCAGCATGGAAATGCTGAATTCTATAAGGCCAAGCCTGAAATATGTGTGTCCGAGTCTCCTATCAAAAGTTACAGCTGTCTTTATGGACTTGGTGAAAATCGCCTTATTTCGGCGAGACAGTGCGTTTCTCGCCTGAAACACATTATGGGTTTTCATTTTGTGAATAACTTGAAAATCTTAGCTCAAACAGCTGCAAAACCTATTTCCCCAGCATGGAAATGCTGAATTCTATAAGGCCAAGCCTGAAATATGTGTGTCCGAGTCTCCTATCAAAAGTTACAGCTGTCTTTATGGACTTGGTGAAAATCGCCTTATTTCGGCGAGACAGTGCGTTTCGCCTGAAACACATTATGGGTTTTCATTTTGTGAATAACTTGAAAATCTTAGCTCAAACAGCTGCAAAACCTATTTCCCCAGCATGGAAATGCTGAATTCTATAAGGCCAAGCCTGAAATATGTGTGTCCGAGTCTCCTATCAAAAGTTACAGCTGTCTTTATGGACTTGGTGAAAATCGCCTTATTTCGGCGAGACAGTGCGTTTCTCGCCTGAAACACATTATGGGTTTTCATTTTGTGAATAACTTGAAAATCTTAGCTCAAACAGCTGCAAAACCTATTTCCCCAGCATGGAAATGCTGAATTCTATAAGGCCAAGCCTGAAATATGTGTGTCCGAGTCTCCTATCAAAAGTTACAGCTGTCTTTATGGACTTGGTGAAAATCGCCTTATTTCGGCGAGACAGTGCGTTTCTCGCCTGAAACACATTATGGGTTTTCATTTTGTGAATAACTTGAAAATCTTAGCTCAAACAGCTGCAAAACCTATTTCCCCAGCATGGAAATGCTGAATTCTATAAGGCCAAGCCTGAAATATGTGTGTCCGAGTCTCCTATCAAAAGTTACAGCTGTCTTTATGGACTTGGTGAAAATCGCCTTATTTCGGCGAGACAGTGCGTTTCTCGCCTGAAACACATTATGGGTTTTCATTTTGTGAATAACTTGAAAATCTTAGCTCAAACAGCTGCAAAACCTATTTCCCCAGCATGGAAATGCTGAATTCTATAAGGCCAAGCCTGAAATATGTGTGTCCGAGTCTCCTATCAAAAGTTACAGCTGTCTTTATGGACTTGGTGAAAATCGCCTTATTTCGGCGAGACAGTGCGTTTCTCGCCTGAAACACATTATGGGTTTTCATTTTGTGAATAACTTGAAAATCTTAGCTCAAACAGCTGCAAAACCTATTTCCCCAGCATGGAAATGCTGAATTCTATAAGGCCAAGCCTGAAATATGTGTGTCCGAGTCTCCTATCAAAAGTTACAGCTGTCTTTATGGACTTGGTGAAAATCGCCTTATTTCGGCGAGACAGTGCGTTTCTCGCCTGAAACACATTATGGGTTTTCATTTTGTGAATAACTTGAAAATCTTAGCTCAAACAGCTGCAAAACCTATTTCCCCAGCATGGAAATGCTGAATTCTATAAGGCCAAGCCTGAAATATGTGTGTCCGAGTCTCCTATCAAAAGTTACAGCTGTCTTTATGGACTTGGTGAAAATCGCCTTATTTCGGCGAGACAGTGCGTTTCTCGCCTGAAACACATTATGGGTTTTCATTTTGTGAATAACTTGAAAATCTTAGCTCAAACAGCTGCAAAACCTATTTCCCCAGCATGGAAATGCTGAATTCTATAAGGCCAAGCCTGAAATATGTGTGTCCGAGTCTCCTATCAAAAGTTACAGCTGTCTTTATGGACTTGGTGAAAATCGCCTTATTTCGGCGAGACAGTGCGTTTCTCGCCTGAAACACATTATGGGTTTTCATTTTGTGAATAACTTGAAAATCTTAGCTCAAACAGCTGCAAAACCTATTTCCCCAGCATGGAAATGCTGAATTCTATAAGGCCAAGCCTGAAATATGTGTGTCCGAGTCTCCTATCAAAAGTTACAGCTGTCTTTATGGACTTGGTGAAAATCGCCTTATTTCGGCGAGACAGTGCGTTTCTCGCCTGAAACACATTATGGGTTTTCATTTTGTGAATAACTTGAAAATCTTAGCTCAAACAGCTGCAAAACCTATTTCCCCAGCATGGAAATGCTGAATTCTATAAGGCCAAGCCTGAAATATGTGTGTCCGAGTCTCCTATCAAAAGTTACAGCTGTCTTTATGGACTTGGTGAAAATCGCCTTATTTCGGCGAGACAGTGCGTTTCTCGCCTGAAACACATTATGGGTTTTCATTTTGTGAATAACTTGAAAATCTTAGCTCAAACAGCTGCAAAACCTATTTCCCAGCATGGAAATGCTGAATTCTATAAGGCCAAGCCTGAAATATGTGTGTCCGAGTCTCCTATCAAAAGTTACAGCTGTCTTTATGGACTTGGTGAAAATCGCCTTATTTCGGCGAGACAGTGCGTTTCTCGCCTGAAACACATTATGGGTTTTCATTTTGTGAATAACTTGAAAATCTTAGCTCAAACAGCTGCAAAACCTATTTCCCCAGCATGGAAATGCTGAATTCTATAAGGCCAAGCCT
The DNA here is from genome assembly GCF_001858045.2 of Oreochromis niloticus. Classification (NCBI taxonomy): domain Eukaryota; kingdom Metazoa; phylum Chordata; class Actinopteri; order Cichliformes; family Cichlidae; genus Oreochromis; species Oreochromis niloticus. Next base: position 5,744 of record NW_020328241.1, on the reverse strand, counting down.
GAAATATGTGTGTCCGAGTCTCCTATCAAAAGTTACAGCTGTCTTTATGGACTTGGTGAAAATCGCCTTATTTCGGCGAGACAGTGCGTTTCTCGCCTGAAACACATTATGGGTTTTCATTTTGTGAATAACTTGAAAATCTTAGCTCAAACAGCTGCAAAACCTATTTCCCCAGCATGGAAATGCTGAATTCTATAAGGCCAAGCCTGAAATATGTGTGTCCGAGTCTCCTATCAAAAGTTACAGCTGTCTTTATGGACTTGGTGAAAATCGCCTTATTTCGGCGAGACAGTGCGTTTCTCGCCTGAAACACATTATGGGTTTTCATTTTGTGAATAACTTGAAAATCTTAGCTCAAACAGCTGCAAAACCTATTTCCCCAGCATGGAAATGCTGAATTCTATAAGGCCAAGCCTGAAATATGTGTGTCCGAGTCTCCTATCAAAAGTTACAGCTGTCTTTATGGACTTGGTGAAAATCGCCTTATTTCGGCGAGACAGTGCGTTTCTCGCCTGAAACACATTATGGGTTTTCATTTTGTGAATAACTTGAAAATCTTAGCTCAAACAGCTGCAAAACCTATTTCCCCAGCATGGAAATGCTGAATTCTATAAGGCCAAGCCTGAAATATGTGTGTCCGAGTCTCCTATCAAAAGTTACAGCTGTCTTTATGGACTTGGTGAAAATCGCCTTATTTCGGCGAGACAGTGCGTTTCTCGCCTGAAACACATTATGGGTTTTCATTTTGTGAATAACTTGAAAATCTTAGCTCAAACAGCTGCAAAACCTATTTCCCCAGCATGGAAATGCTGAATTCTATAAGGCCAAGCCTGAAATATGTGTGTCCGAGTCTCCTATCAAAAGTTACAGCTGTCTTTATGGACTTGGTGAAAATCGCCTTATTTCGGCGAGACAGTGCGTTTCTCGCCTGAAACACATTATGGGTTTTCATTTTGTGAATAACTTGAAAATCTTAGCTCAAACAGCTGCAAAACCTATTTCCCCAGCATGGAAATGCTGAATTCTATAAGGCCAAGCCTGAAATATGTGTGTCCGAGTCTCCTATCAAAAGTTACAGCTGTCTTTATGGACTTGGTGAAAATCGCCTTATTTCGGCGAGACAGTGCGTTTCTCGCCTGAAACACATTATGGGTTTTCATTTTGTGAATAACTTGAAAATCTTAGCTCAAACAGCTGCAAAACCTATTTCCCCAGCATGGAAATGCTGAATTCTATAAGGCCAAGCCTGAAATATGTGTGTCCGAGTCTCCTATCAAAAGTTACAGCTGTCTTTATGGACTTGGTGAAAATCGCCTTATTTCGGCGAGACAGTGCGTTTCTCGCCTGAAACACATTATGGGTTTTCATTTTGTGAATAACTTGAAAATCTTAGCTCAAACAGCTGCAAAACCTATTTCCCCAGCATGGAAATGCTGAATTCTATAAGGCCAAGCCTGAAATATGTGTGTCCGAGTCTCCTATCAAAAGTTACAGCTGTCTTTATGGACTTGGTGAAAATCGCCTTATTTCGGCGAGACAGTGCGTTTCTCGCCTGAAACACATTATGGGTTTTCATTTTGTGAATAACTTGAAAATCTTAGCTCAAACAGCTGCAAAACCTATTTCCCCAGCATGGAAATGCTGAATTCTATAAGGCCAAGCCTGAAATATGTGTGTCCGAGTCTCCTATCAAAAGTTACAGCTGTCTTTATGGACTTGGTGAAAATCGCCTTATTTCGGCGAGACAGTGCGTTTCTCGCCTGAAACACATTATGGGTTTTCATTTTGTGAATAACTTGAAAATCTTAGCTCAAACAGCTGCAAAACCTATTTCCCCAGCATGGAAATGCTGAATTCTATAAGGCCAAGCCTGAAATATGTGTGTCCGAGTCTCCTATCAAAAGTTACAGCTGTCTTTATGGACTTGGTGAAAATCGCCTTATTTCGGCGAGACAGTGCGTTTCTCGCCTGAAACACATTATGGGTTTTCATTTTGTGAATAACTTGAAAATCTTAGCTCAAACAGCTGCAAAACCTATTTCCCCAGCATGGAAATGCTGAATTCTATAAGGCCAAGCCTGAAATATGTGTGTCCGAGTCTCCTATCAAAAGTTACAGCTGTCTTTATGGACTTGGTGAAAATCGCCTTATTTCGGCGAGACAGTGCGTTTCTCGCCTGAAACACATTATGGGTTTTCATTTTGTGAATAACTTGAAAATCTTAGCTCAAACAGCTGCAAAACCTATTTCCCCAGCATGGAAATGCTGAATTCTATAAGGCCAAGCCTGAAATATGTGTGTCCGAGTCTCCTATCAAAAGTTACAGCTGTCTTTATGGACTTGGTGAAAATCGCCTTATTTCGGCGAGACAGTGCGTTTCTCGCCTGAAACACATTATGGGTTTTCATTTTGTGAATAACTTGAAAATCTTAGCTCAAACAGCTGCAAAACCTATTTCCCCAGCATGGAAATGCTGAATTCTATAAGGCCAAGCCTGAAATATGTGTGTCCGAGTCTCCTATCAAAAGTTACAGCTGTCTTTATGGACTTGGTGAAAATCGCCTTATTTCGGCGAGACAGTGCGTTTCTCGCCTGAAACACATTATGGGTTTTCATTTTGTGAATAACTTGAAAATCTTAGCTCAAACAGCTGCAAAACCTATTTCCCCAGCATGGAAATGCTGAATTCTATAAGGCCAAGCCTGAAATATGTGTGTCCGAGTCTCCTATCAAAAGTTACAGCTGTCTTTATGGACTTGGTGAAAATCGCCTTATTTCGGCGAGACAGTGCGTTTCTCGCCTGAAACACATTATGGGTTTTCATTTTGTGAATAACTTGAAAATCTTAGCTCAAACAGCTGCAAAACCTATTTCCCCAGCATGGAAATGCTGAATTCTATAAGGCCAAGCCTGAAATATGTGTGTCCGAGTCTCCTATCAAAAGTTACAGCTGTCTTTATGGACTTGGTGAAAATCGCCTTATTTCGGCGAGACAGTGCGTTTCTCGCCTGAAACACATTATGGGTTTTCATTTTGTGAATAACTTGAAAATCTTAGCTCAAACAGCTGCAAAACCTATTTCCCCAGCATGGAAATGCTGAATTCTATAAGGCCAAGCCTGAAATATGTGTGTCCGAGTCTCCTATCAAAAGTTACAGCTGTCTTTATGGACTTGGTGAAAATCGCCTTATTTCGGCGAGACAGTGCGTTTCTCGCCTGAAACACATTATGGGTTTTCATTTTGTGAATAACTTGAAAATCTTAGCTCAAACAGCTGCAAAACCTATTTCCCCAGCATGGAAATGCTGAATTCTATAAGGCCAAGCCTGAAATATGTGTGTCCGAGTCTCCTATCAAAAGTTACAGCTGTCTTTATGGACTTGGTGAAAATCGCCTTATTTCGGCGAGACAGTGCGTTTCTCGCCTGAAACACATTATGGGTTTTCATTTTGTGAATAACTTGAAAATCTTAGCTCAAACAGCTGCAAAACCTATTTCCCCAGCATGGAAATGCTGAATTCTATAAGGCCAAGCCTGAAATATGTGTGTCCGAGTCTCCTATCAAAAGTTACAGCTGTCTTTATGGACTTGGTGAAAATCGCCTTATTTCGGCGAGACAGTGCGTTTCTCGCCTGAAACACATTATGGGTTTTCATTTTGTGAATAACTTGAAAATCTTAGCTCAAACAGCTGCAAAACCTATTTCCCCAGCATGGAAATGCTGAATTCTATAAGGCCAAGCCTGAAATATGTGTGTCCGAGTCTCCTATCAAAAGTTACAGCTGTCTTTATGGACTTGGTGAAAATCGCCTTATTTCGGCGAGACAGTGCGTTCTCGCCTGAAACACATTATGGGTTTTCATTTTGTGAATAACTTGAAAATCTTAGCTCAAACAGCTGCAAAACCTATTTCCCCAGCATGGAAATGCTGAATTCTATAAGGCCAAGCCTGAAATATGTGTGTCCGAGTCTCCTATCAAAAGTTACAGCTGTCTTTATGGACTTGGTGAAAATCGCCTTATTTCGGCGAGACAGTGCGTTTCTCGCCTGAAACACATTATGGGTTTTCATTTTGTGAATAACTTGAAAATCTTAGCTCAAACAGCTGCAAAACCTATTTCCCAGCATGGAAATGCTGAATTCTATAAGGCCAAGCCTGAAATATGTGTGTCCGAGTCTCCTATCAAAAGTTACAGCTGTCTTTATGGACTTGGTGAAAATCGCCTTATTTCGGCGAGACAGTGCGTTTCTCGCCTGAAACACATTATGGGTTTTCATTTTGTGAATAACTTGAAAATCTTAGCTCAAACAGCTGCAAAACCTATTTCCCAGCATGGAAATGCTGAATTCTATAAGGCCAAGCCTGAAATATGTGTGTCCGAGTCTCCTATCAAAAGTTACAGCTGTCTTTATGGACTTGGTGAAAATCGCCTTATTTCGGCGAGACAGTGCGTTTCTCGCCTGAAACACATTATGGGTTTTCATTTTGTGAATAACTTGAAAATCTTAGCTCAAACAGCTGCAAAACCTATTTCCCCAGCATGGAAATGCTGAATTCTATAAGGCCAAGCCTGAAATATGTGTGTCCGAGTCTCCTATCAAAAGTTACAGCTGTCTTTATGGACTTGGTGAAAATCGCCTTATTTCGGCGAGACAGTGCGTTTCTCGCCTGAAACACATTATGGGTTTTCATTTTGTGAATAACTTGAAAATCTTAGCTCAAACAGCTGCAAAACCTATTTCCCCAGCATGGAAATGCTGAATTCTATAAGGCCAAGCCTGAAATATGTGTGTCCGAGTCTCCTATCAAAAGTTACAGCTGTCTTTATGGACTTGGTGAAAATCGCCTTATTTCGGCGAGACAGTGCGTTTCTCGCCTGAAACACATTATGGGTTTTCATTTTGTGAATAACTTGAAAATCTTAGCTCAAACAGCTGCAAAACCTATTTCCCCAGCATGGAAATGCTGAATTCTATAAGGCCAAGCCTGAAATATGTGTGTCCGAGTCTCCTATCAAAAGTTACAGCTGTCTTTATGGACTTGGTGAAAATCGCCTTATTTCGGCGAGACAGTGCGTTTCTCGCCTGAAACACATTATGGGTTTTCATTTTGTGAATAACTTGAAAATCTTAGCTCAAACAGCTGCAAAACCTATTTCCCAGCATGGAAATGCTGAATTCTATAAGGCCAAGCCTGAAATATGTGTGTCCGAGTCTCCTATCAAAAGTTACAGCTGTCTTTATGGACTTGGTGAAAATCGCCTTATTTCGGCGAGACAGTGCGTTTCTCGCCTGAAACACATTATGGGTTTTCATTTGTGAATAACTTGAAAATCTTAGCTCAAACAGCTGCAAAACCTATTTCCCCAGCATGGAAATGCTGAATTCTATAAGGCCAAGCCTGAAATATGTGTGTCCGAGTCTCCTATCAAAAGTTACAGCTGTCTTTATGGACTTGGTGAAAATCGCCTTATTTCGGCGAGACAGTGCGTTTCTCGCCTGAAACACATTATGGGTTTTCATTTTGTGAATAACTTGAAAATCTTAGCTCAAACAGCTGCAAAACCTATTTCCCCAGCATGGAAATGCTGAATTCTATAAGGCCAAGCCTGAAATATGTGTGTCCGAGTCTCCTATCAAAAGTTACAGCTGTCTTTATGGACTTGGTGAAATCGCCTTATTTCGGAGACAGTGCGTTTCTCGCCTGAAACACATTATGGGTTTTCATTTTGTGAATAACTTGA